>NC_042495.1:7184875-7262812 GCF_005508785.2 Acyrthosiphon pisum | reverse complement strand
CGATGATCCTCTTAACATCCTGGTATGTAAAAACCGGGGACGTGAGAGGGTTATTGGCAAGGTGGGCTTGTTTGGCAGCCTTGTCAGCTAGTTCATTTCCTTCAATGTTGCAGTGGCCGGGAATCCACATGTAAGATATTTGTTTACCGGCGAAGGAGGCGGTGGTATGTGCATTAAGAATTTTTCTAGCTAGGTCAGTAGGTTTCCAGTGGTTCTGGATACTCATGAGGGAAGAAAGGGAGTCGCTGAGGATAATGATCTGGTTGGCTTCGACTTTGTTTGTTGCAAACTCAATGGCTTTGAGGATGGCTAGTGCTTCAGCGGTGTAAATAGAGCACTTGTTAGATAGTTTCCATTGGATATGTGTGTCCCCGTGGATGATAGCCATTCCGACACGATTTTCCACAATAGAGGCGTCCGTGTATATGAGTGCGTGCTGTTGTTTAGATGAAAGTATTTCCATGAAGAGGTTTCTGTATTGGGAGGAGCTGGTAGATTTCTTTGGGAGTTGATGTAGGTCCAGGTTTATGTTTATTGAGATAAGCCACGGAGGGGAAATAGGTTTTTATAGGATGGCTTACTCATGAATTTAGTTTTGGCTCACGAGAATCAAATATTTTGTTGTTTGTTTAAATGGTTGCTACGGGTCTGCTATAAAAATTAATATAAATTTGGCTTTTAAAATTTTTCAAGTAATATTATATTTTAATAAAAAAACAAACTTTAAAATGTATTTAATTAATTATTTACTACTAAATAGTTAGTCGATTACTTTATTATGCAGTCATGATTTGATTTCTTAATTCTGGTCAGAATTTTAATGTAATAAAACATATAGACGAATATCAATTCTAATATAAGATTTAAGTCGACTTTTAAAAGCATTCGTTGAATCTGTCTGTTTTCGTGAAACACGAATTCAAAATAATAATAATTACAAATTACGACAAGCAGGATAATGATGAAGGCAATCTTCACTTTGGAGATTCGGCATCATCGTCCGCCTGCTGCTGCAGTGGTGCACGTGTCCCGGTGCAGGATTTTGGCATTCCGGCGCGCGTATATAAATAATAAACACGTCAGCGCCCGGGCGTAATGCGTTCCGGGCGGAAAAGTAACAAAAAAATAAAAAAATCTCCATCCCTTATACCTATATATATTTATTAAAATATATACATATCCATATACCTATATACGTGCATTGCCTGCCGTATTATAATAATATACATACACATACTACCCGCATCGCACGCTGCACTAAGACGCGGTGCACAAAAAGCGTTTTCGGCGGCGATGCACATATAAATGAATATATATATAAATAATAAATATGTATAGGTGCGCATCGCGTGCAATGTGTCCATATCGAATTCGGACCTCCTACAACGGTGTGCGAGTGTGCGCCAAGTTAAACCCTTAACGTCCGTGACCGAGGGTACAGCTGCGGCGGCGGGCCCGAGACACGCGACCCCCCCGACACCGCGCGCGCGAAATCCACCGCCGCGGATACCGTGACGACGATATATTATATATTATTCATACACGCCTCGAGTCTTATTTTTCCATTCTTTTTTATATAAAATATAACGTTAAATGTATAGGTTGATATAATATTATTTCTTACATTTCGTTTCTATAATTCGTCCTGCGCGCCGCCGAGCCGCAGCAGCTCTCGTCAGCCGCCGTTTTCTTTTGCCCGCGATTTCCTCTCGCCGTTCCGCGTTTAGCATAATATATATTGTACATAATAATATAATATAATATACGACGTTGTGATTTTACATTCAAACAGATTTCGTACGTTTAAATACATTATTTTATTGTGATAAATGTACCTATGTGTATATGTATTATGTACGTCAATACGTGCATATGCTGTTGCGCTTCCATATGCTGCAACCTCTGTCATCGTAAATTATATTATGAGATGTGAGGCCTGTCACCACGTCCAGATATTCCCGATTCTGTATTATATTTTATGGGGAGTTTACCAATTGCAGTGCTTTAACTTATCGTATACCAATATAAATTGCGCTCAAAACATGTAAGGTCGATTATAGACCAGCAAGTTACGCTCGATTATTTTCTGCGTTTACAGACCAAAATTGTTACACTTATTATTAGCTTGAGGTAATTTTAATATAAAATATGGAAACAATATTTATAAGGTACCTACATATAACTTATTTTAGTTATTTTATTTAAAAAATAATCAAAACTTATTAAAAACAAAGATTATATAATTATATAAACATTTATAATAAATATAATAGTAATAATATAAGACTCGTGTACACAATGTACCCAAACTTGTACGAAGCCATAGTACCAGTCATATTGAATGGTCGTATTTTTTTCCTCAAAAAGACCGGACTGGACAAGCAAATTTAGAAACAAAATTATTCCAGTGTGAATGTGTACATTTATAAGAATAATAATTTTTAAAAAAACGTTATCTAGTGTTATGAATAAGCTTTGTATAAAAATATGGAAAAACTGAAAACTGATGGCCTTAGTTGCTGGAGTTTTAAATCAATAAAATAAAATAATAATAATAAATTAAAATTGTACGCATAGTATAAACATATTTAATATATAGTATCATCTAGGTGTTACCCCGCATATTATATACCGAACTACAGTAAAATAATTATTATATTATAGTGCAACGAACCAATCAGGCCGGTGATATATAGCTAGTGACATTGATTTCGTCTCCAATAAATCCATACTCATTACAATTCATACAGTATGTTAATTATGATGATGTTTCATAAAAGTCCCGGTATCATAGAATAAATTGGTTCCAGATCAGCTATTAACACTAATTACAATTCTAGAATAATATAATTGTTTTTCAAAAAAAAAATCATTTAACCAGTAACTTTTGGTACTTAGTCAATTGATCAATATAATATAAGTTTTTAGTTTTGAATTATTTTGAATCAATATATTATTATATAATATAGGTACTTATTTAATAATTTATAATTATACTTAAACAGTGTATGCATAATGTAAGATAATTCAATGTTGGTGGAATTATAAATTGGTCATGTTCATGACCAATTTTTTTGCAGAAACATATTTTTCATACCTGTACATGTATAAATTATAGGTAAAACTAAAAGGTAACTCAAATTGGTATAGGTATACTCTGATTTAGTGATCAGTCTTGATAAAAGACATGTAGTTTTAGGCACAACTGGTCCATGGCCATGTTACCGTCGTCTGGTGAAATTATTGCACTGGAGCAACCGTGACGACGTGACGCTTTTACGACATCTATACACCTATTTTCCTACTGTATATTTTATATTTTATCGTGTGACGATTGCGCCTTTTGTCACCACTGCGCATGCATATCGCAATTATTCTTGTACGATTTCGAGTGTCTCTGATGTAATATATATTTTTAGGGAGGCTTAGCACTTCGAGTTCCACCCCTATATAATATCTAGTCGGCACGCCTATGTACATGCGAGTCCGACGTTGGTGCGCGTATATATTGCACATTTCTACATCTGATGACGACGTTCCTCATTCGAATTCCAGTTATGTATATATTATTTTATTAATAACATTGTTCTTTTGAGTATAGTATCATACTATTAGTTATTACGATCGGGAGATTTTTATTAATATAATACCTACAAACATACATTTGTTCTAAGATATTATTTCTTTATTAGAAACCATACACGTGACGATTTAATGAATGATTTAACTCATCTGCCCGAGTAACTATAATGGCAACAAATTATAAATAAATATTTCCATCGTAAATCTCAAAATCCCTGTTTATGCACCTCTGCAGGTTGGACCTACCGGGTCCAATTATGAATCTAAACCATACAGGAACCACTCGAACACACTCAAAAAATTTTATCAAAATCGGTCCAAAAGAAACATAAACAGACACGGACAGAAGAAATATAAAATTATAATATATATAAAGACATAGTATATATACTGATTGTTTATATATTAATATAAATATTATGCTGTATTGTTATGCAAGAGAGGTCATTAACTAGTTAAACAGTTAAAATTAATTTTTTTAAACTTTTAAATTTAACTAAAGTAAGCTAATTTTCTAATAAACTTACGAGTTTAACTAGTTTATTTGACAGTAGAAATAACTTGGCTTTTTTCAGTTGATTTAATAATTATCCATCAAGTTAAAAATGTTTTACTTCTTACTTATCGATCTTGTGTTGTCTTAACTTAACTTAAGATAATTATTTTCAATAACTTGTCCAATTTTAACGTTATGAATGTTTGTAGAATATTACATTATATCTATATATGATCAGAGCTGGCCTTAAGGTGTAGCTAGGCCTTTGGAAAATTTGTTTTGGGCAAGGCCCGACAATTTCATACAAATGCGCGAGGCCCAGGCCTGGGGCCCCATAGCCCTCTGCCTATAAGGCTGAATCTGTATATGCAAATGGGTAGGCTATATTGTGGTAATGCTACGGTTGACTTTACGAATAATCATTTGAAGCTTTATCTTATTTTCACCACACACGAATCGCGCATTGTTCATATTTATTGTCCTTCATTATTATTGATCAATATATATGTTATATATTTATAACTGTCAACAACAACCGCATGTCCACATTGTCAGTTCGTTTCTTCAGCCCAGCACATTATATATGTTGTTGTTCACTCACCGATCGATCGATGAAAGCGAATACGAACGGCCCACCGGAGATTACGCCCAAGTCCTCGTACGAGGTGCAGTTGTACGCTGAAGAAGCAGATGGTTTTTATTCACAATACATATAAAGCGATGGGAATTAAACCGTAATATGTTTATGAAATTGACCATGTTTAATGTTTATGCATACGTAGGTACATATGTATTAATATTGTTCTTTAAACGATTGGCCGGATTTTCTTATTCGAGATGACTATCTATACATGGTGTTTTATGAATATTATAATATAGTTGATCGAAATAGTTACATATTATATAATATTATAATTTATAACTGTTTTAAAATAGAAATATCTATCATGCGATCAATTATTATAAGTTTTGAATTTTCATAAAATGTCTGTACCCAAAGTATACGTATATTATAATTTGTTGTATTATTATAATTTATAACAATAATAATATACGTCGATTATTACAACGATACAAATTTCGCGTGCAAACTACATAATATAAATGTAGAAGGTCACTTATCGGCCATCACCGATCCTTTTTTCGCTACTTATATAATCAGCTTTCTAAAGTATGCTCTTCAACATGAATGCCGTCGTTTTTTGTTTCAGGTGAGCTGTCCTAGCACCTGTAAGTCATCATATTACCCTCTCTAACCAATTGAATTTGTTTGTACCTGATTTTTATCCGTAGCCTATTTGTACCCACCAGGTAAAAATGTGTACCCCTTTCCCTTAAACTTAAAATAAAATCTCCTGTCTGAATGATACACTTCTTTGTTTTGCAGTGGAAGCTTTTTGAAGATTAACCCTCTCGTTGATTGTATATATTAAGCTCTTCGGAATTATGTCGATAAGTCCGTCAAATCGAAAGAATTATTTGGATCGTCGCTTATCATCGACAAATGTGAATACGCATGTCCTATATATTCTAGAATAAAGGGTAATAATCCTATTATTTTTACCAACGCTTTATCCACTATTCGGAAATCCCCTCATAATTTATATCGATATGAATAAGGATATGTTGTATATATTATTTTGGCTTCGTGATCGCACAACAATTTTCTCAATATTCTTTACAGCAGCCGCGTTCGATAAAATCTGGACTACGCATGGGATTATTATCATATCAAACAGCAGAGCACTGCCGTTTTTATAATACTACATGTTAAGTAATACAAAGAGTTGGATTAATTTTTTTTTTTAACTTATACGTATCGCACAGGTGGCGGTTTTATTTTTTAGACTTTTCGGAGATTATTACGTTGGGGCGTACCATGACATATATATCAGGATCCGATATGTCACCACCGATGTATATGTGACCACATACCCAGTAATAATAATATATACAAACCGCACACGCAATATAATAATACCCGGCATAATATATTATATTATATCGATATAATAATAATAATAACCGTCGGTTAGGATGTATACGCATCATATTATACAAACGCGGGTTTTAGCGCGGCTATATCGGACGTCTTATTTACGACGCGTTTTTGCGATCCGAACGGCCTTCGGATCGAAACGATTGGCGGCCGACTATATTATATATCGCATCGTATATTGTACATTATAATAATATATTATTATATAATATTATTATATTGATCGCCTATTGTAGCCGGCCATATATAGTACGTGCCCGTTTATTAAATCTCTCTCTCTCTCTCTCTTTCTCTCCGTCTCTCTCTCGGCGTGTCCGTGTCTCCCCGTCCATCTCGACTCCGGTCCGTCTTTTCTCTCCGCATGTACACGTATAATACCTACAACACGCATGTATCACGCGCGCGCGCGCGCGGCCCGTCTCGCGGTGTCGCATTCGATTTCGTTTGATTTCTTCCGTTGTTTTTACGACGTGCGGCGGTGACGTGACGTCACACTCGCGCATATGCCACGCAGGTACATATATATATAATATAATAATATTATGGGCCGCGTTGCCAATGCGTCGAGACGAATTTCCATAACGAACACGGGCGAGCTCGCGCGCGTGTGTGTGCGTAGACAATGTGCGCGCGGGCTCTCTTTGAACTCAAACCCATTAGAAATGCTAAACCCGGCACCGCGTGTATGCGTATACCGTACGGGTCGTGCGCTGTTGTATACCTATGCCGATGTGTAATATGTATATATTATTATAATATGTACGCGGCGGACGAGCCGAGTTGGCGCGGAGGTAATTATTGAATATTTTATATTTTATTTGAAAAAAAAAAAAAAAACGATAACACTGCGGTGCGCCGACTAAGCCGACAGAAGAACGACGACTATTATAGGTATTATTATTATACCTATATATGTAGGTACGGCGGAAGAAAAAATAAGAGATGGAAACGAAATTGTTTTGAAGAAAAAAAAATAGTCACAAAAGGCACGTAATTGAATATCGGTGACACCACACGAACGCGCGTGCGTTAATATTACATATTATTATTATATATGCGAGCATACAATATTATAATATTATGTTTTTAGAACGAGACGGTCGTGCGCGTGCGCGCGTACCTTCGCATGTACGCGGAGTGTACACGCGCGCGCGATGAGGGGACCCCACGCGGGTTGACACCCATTTCGCGGCCGACAGCCAATGGCTCGACGCGGCCTTTTGCGCGAGGGGTTCTGCGAGAGGTGCCCCTGCGAAAAAACAAAAACACAAACGAAAAGGACGAAAAAGAATATGGCCGTTTGCCGCAAATAATAATTATCGCGTATACAGAATAATATATAATATTATATAGGTACCGACCGCCGGCCGTACGCGTACAGTGTTATTACCATTATTATTGTACCATCGTTGTGCGCGCGTGTGTGTGTTTGTACTATAAAACTCGACGGTGACAATAATATGTAATATAATATAAAATATTAAGATATTATCATTACGCGATGTAAGTAGTACGCTGCAGCAGCAGCAGTCGCGGTTTTCTACACTCCGAAGTCGTCTACTGAATTTATTGTTTGTTCTTTTAAAAATATTATTATATTATTACATTGAATAATACTAATAATAATAATAATAATATCTGTACGTCATACAATAGTGTCGCCGTCGCGTCCGTCGCGTGCACACGCACTACATAATATCGTATGCGAGTTCGCGTCGCGTCGTCGCGTGAACGCCGACCGACGTTTGAAGAATTTCGTCCGTTTGTCGGAAAACGGTAGCCGCGAACCGGCGACCGCCGCAGCCGCCTCCGAGTGCGTTCTTCGTGACGACTTCAACGTAGTTACATTATTATTATATGCCGCCGCCGCCGCCGACGTACTCGAGTACAACTCTCGTCATGCGCTCACCGGACGCGCTTTTCGCCGACAGGTATCGACGTGTATAGCGCGTGTGATAACAAAATATTTTTTTTATAAACATTTTATTCGCCTCCGAATTTGGGCGGAATATCGTCCCCCTAGACGAACGTCATGTACTCGGCACACTACAACGGATTCACGTTTCAAGGTAAGACTGCGCATGCGAATAGTTATCATATTATTATACACACTATCGTCGTTCGGTTTTACAAAATATATTATATAATATGTGCTTATAATATAGTATTTAGGTACCCGACTATTTATATTATGATAATATCCCCGACAGCTGGCTAAAATGTGCAATATAATATTATAATAATATTGTATCCCGCGGTTTTGTACGATTACTAGATTACAGCAGCGTTTTTCAACCTTTTTGTATCCCGCAGTGGGTATACTGTGTACCTACCACCTGCTATAAGTTTTGGATATTTGCACGTGCCACTTTAAAAAGCAATAAATCACTTTTAAACTCATTAATGAAAAAACTATATAAATGCTTTTATATATTATTAAGAACTAATGATTATTCTAAAACGCGATAGCTATATATTATTATTTATTATATAGGTACCTATTATGATAATTGATAAGCATTAATTGCACAAAAAGCAAAGTAGAACATTAAATTATTTAAATTTTTTAAATGGCCAATAGTGAATAGTGATTATCGTATACGCATGCTTATTAATTTAATATTTTAATATTAACAATATTTTTTTTTCTTTTTTAAACTATATGAGGTTTTCGCGTACCATTAGTGATACACATAAACACTATACTGATTGTAAGAATCACTTGGATTAAATGATTCGATTCGAGTTTAAATTTGTCTTATATGATTGTATTATAATACATATTAATCATATTTATTATTTTCAATCATGACCATGCACGTCATCAAATATTATAAAAATAGTAGATACATCATTAAAATTTTTGGATAATTTATTTTATAATAAACATAAATTAATATTAATATTGTGTAAATTAGTTGTATAATCAGTAATTTATAATATAAGCAGCAATATCATGATTACTGTAGAATTTATAAAATCATAAATATATATAATAATCTGTAAGTTTTATTTCCTATTAACATTTAAATTATATAGAGTAAGGATTATTGCTTGTACCGTGTTTCGCATACTTTTTTTTTATTAAAAACTGATAAGACACTGTATTTTGCGATAGAAAAACAAACACAAAATACATTTTATTTTCAATAAAATATGGCCAAATATTCTAAATATCTTGAAATGACGAGGTCCGTGTAAAAACGAGACGAATCACATTTTACTAATTGTTTAGGACAAGCAAAAAAAAAATTCTTTATCTCATTTACCCCTATTGGCGGGAAATAATTCATACTGTGATATCTTTGGAAACAAAAATCGATTTTTCTGATTATTCTACTGAATTTGGTTTTGTGGGTATATTCAAATGTTGAAAACAGCTTCGTAAATTCTGGACAATGACTGTATCTACTTATCATTTGGTATATAAATGTTAACTTTCTATAGAACAACGTGAAGTTATCCCACCCATATTTAATTTTTTTCCATTAATAATTGCCATTTGGCTAACTCTTAAGTTTGGAAAATGATTTAAGTTTTAATACAGATCCCTACAATATTATATCGGTTTACGAAAAGAGTTTTTTTGGATACTATACAATTTAAATATCAATAATACAATAAGGGCCCAATGCGTGTAAGCTATAGGTTAATGTTTATTGGATAATATGAGATTATAGGTATAGGTAGTATACTTATATTATGTGTAACGATCAAACTGCAACAATATAATATACTAATCTTAATACAACTGTTGTTATCTAGGCCAAGGGCGTGTGAACCAGCTCGGTGGTACGTTCATCAACGGCCGACCGTTGCCTAATGTCGTCCGGTTGAAAATCGTAGAAATGGCCGCAGCTGGCGTGCGGCCCAGCAACATATCTAGACAGCTCAAAGTGTCGCACGGGTGCGTGTCCAAGATACTCAACAGATACCAAGAGACGGGCAGCATCCGGCCGGGCATAGTGAACAGCGATCACGTACAGGTAATCATAACATAGTGGAAACCACGTCACATATCTTACATTCACACCCATATAATTAGGAGAGATGTTTAAACCCCACATATACTAATATAATAAATATATTATATTCTTACGAATAAAAAAAGGATGTAAAATCTATATATAGCATTAATTCACTAACGCGAATAGGGTGACTTGCCCTCCTCCCAAATTTCTGCCAAGTCCTCCAATTCAAAAGTCAGTACTTAGCATGTACTAAGCATGTATATCATTTCTTGAAAATATTAAAGGGGGTATTTAGTCCCCCCCCCAAAAAAAATTGGGCTATTTGCGCCTATGATTACTATAATATTCGCGTAGGTATATATCGGTGTCTCCCAGCGTGTTTTCAATTATCCCGCATTCGCGTCATAATTATTATTATTATTATTTCTTTATTGCGACGAAAAAACTCCATTTACAAGGCATTTATATACATATAAATTGTGTATTAAATAACAGATACATTAAACATTAAACATTAAACATTTTAACATGTACGAATAATATTCAAATTCACATTCAATTAAAATAACGAAATACATATTATGTGGTAGATACATAATTTTACAGCCAACTAAAATATAATCTATAGTATTTCCTATAACAGCCATCAGTATATATTTGCAGGTGATCATTTTAAGTATACTTAAGGTAAGGTATACCGTATACCTATGTTTTAAAAACATTATTAATTAAAATAACTTTCTCGACTTCTAGTAGATTTGGTACTAGTTTAAAAATTTAATCGTTCCAACAAATAAAGGGCGATCAATAGAGTTATTTAAGTGTTTCAACAAAAATGAATGATGAAAATTACTTCTCCGTATAGGTATTTAATAATTGTATATCGAAATATGATAATATACTCCATTATTACAATTTGAATTTCATGGACATTCACCTATAAATTTAAGTGCTACAAACTGAAGAAAACGATTCTGAACGGCTTCGAGATTCTGAGTTACACCAAAAGTTCTTTGAATACAATAAAGGGATCCGAATTTTAATTAGAATCTGACATGTGAAAAATATATTTTTTTTTTAAGGCATTTAAATTATTAAAATTTATAAAAGTATGTGTAGTGATACCAAGATTAAGAAAAGTTTAAAAGTTATTTTATCAATGTGTCTATTAATAAAACACAGTTTAGAATCAAACGTAGTTCCTAAGTCGGTAAATGATTTCACTAATTCAATAGACACATTGTTAAGTTTATAATAAAAATAATTACAACATTTTTTAATACTATATGATAATATTTTACACTTGTCGATATTAAGGAATAAACCATTTAAATAACACTAATTATTTTTTCAAATTATTTAAATCTTCTTGTAATTTAATACAATCATGAATAAAATCAATTTTTTTTTAAATATTTTAATGCCATTTGTAAAAAATAAAATATTAATTGAGTGCTTTATAATCGTCTGAATGTCATTTATAAATAATAAAAATAATATTGGTGAGTGATGGTCGCATTTAAGAACACCTGAAAGAACATGGATGGGTTCGGCAATAAAATTACCTATTTAATTTAACTAGCTGGATTCTATTAGTTATAAAAGGGGTAAGCCATCTTAGTAATAGGTCGCAGAAACCAATTCGTTTAGTTTATGTATAGGTACGTAAAAAAATATCCGCGCACTATCAAACGCTTTTTCGAAATCAGTACAAACCGTATCCATTTGAGAGGTAGCTGAAATAGACTCAATAATATTGTGTTCGAATATGGGTAGATTGGTTATAGTAGAATGTACCTTGCAAACACTATGTAGAGTGCTAGTGTGCTATATAAAAAAACTATTTATTAAGTATAAGAGTAATTTTTTTATTTATTATTTTTGAAAATATTTTTGGAAGTATCGAAAATATATAATAATATACAGTATACTATAATAATATTATGCGCCTTCATCCGCCCTAACTTACAATTTTCCATCACAATAGATTTCCTCTAAATATTCTATTACCTATAGCTATATTTGAAAATTAATTTTGGTAATTAATAATTCGACTATTCCAATATTTACATCAACAGATCGTGGCTATTTTGGGTTTCAAAAATATTGAATGTATATTTGTATAACATAATTATTAACGAGGACCAACATGGCTACACATCTAGGAAATGTGTATATTAACTATTTTTAATACACAGGTATATTATAATTATATGTAGGTATATAGGAGTATAGGACAGACGAAAGCTATTGTAATATTATTACATAAAATATATTTACTTTTAGTATATAATATATTTATAATACATCAGAGGATAGATACATTTTTCCATAAATATTTTTATAGCACGAATAAATTATTCATACAATATTTTAGAATGTCAATAAATTGTTGGTAAAATTTACAAGATATAAATCATAATTTTTAAATATAATCACAGTTTTAGATTCTGATATTCCAGGTTATACAATGATTTGTGGTTTTATTATGATGTACCTAACCCAAAAAATATTAACCACAGAAACTTGAAACAAGCCGCACTATATTATACTTAAGTTGTATATAGGTAATGTACAAAGTTAAATTGCCATACTATTTTGACTATAATTAAGGTAGTATCCTATATTTATAGAAATTTGAAATGTTTATGTACCTAAATATAACATTTTTTTCTTAGTCAAAAATCAAAATGCTTGGAAATGTAATACAAAATTCCTCGTAAGTTGTTCCTAAATTACATTTAAAATATCAAAAATACAAAAGGTTTGATTTTTTTATGGGAATTTGATAGTAAAATTTTAAATCGTAAACTATTTATTTGTTGGTATTAATTTCTAGAAGATGGATGCATAATATGTTATATTATCGCTATGCAACGAAAATTGTTTTTGACGATTATTCATTCACGCTGTAATAGTTTTTCTTGCACGAACCACGAGTAGGTATAAGAAAAACAGACACGATATTTTAAACATTTGATGGGTATAAATGTATCTATTATTTTTAGTTATTGACTGTCTGGAAAAAAACGGTAAACTATGACTGGCACGCGTATTACATATTTTGAAAACGTTTATCATCATGTTTTAAATCATACTCTAGTGGATAGGTTATCGTAGATTTTTGAGTCAGATTATATTATATTAGAATAATTATTTTTAGTTTAAAATATACGCGTCCGATTTCCCAAAGATTTAAATATACAAAATAGGTTATTAAGTAATAATAATTATATTATCTAATTATTAGATAATTTATTAAACTTATTTTCGCTTAATACTTTAATATAATATGCTCTTCCTATAATTTCTTAAGTCTTAACAATAGGTTATAATATTGACCTGTTATAAATACCTGCTATAGTTTAATTCTATTCATTGATAAACGATGTTTAGCCGGATAAAATGTAATGATAATTTTTATCTGTCGTTCACTTATATAGTTATTCATTAATTTTGTCGGATTTTTTTACTTATTATTTACTTAAATTTATTTCCATAATTTTAACGAATTATATACCTATAATATGTTAAAGGCATGCACAGGTATTACCTATATAATAGTATAAAGGATAACGTCTTGACAAATGACAAAATAAGTTTTATAAACATAATATTATGTTATATATTTATGAATTAATTTGCTTAAGGTCCCGCCGATTGAGAGGTTATCGATATTATGTTGGCTGGAGACTTTAACGGACGCATATAACATAAATGAGATTTCGTTTTCGATCGTGAATATTATAATAATATATAGTTTCAGCGACGCGTGATCTTGCACGGAGACGCTATAATAAAAACAATAAAAACATACTGCGTGAAGATAAATTAAAAATAAATTATTCTGTTAGCACGCGCCCATTTACATAATTATACAGTGTTTGGATTTAAATTATTGGCGAAACAAAACAATAAAGGCCAATAAATCGGACCGACCGGCGTTGATATTACATTATGATGAAGACGTCGTCATCGTGTCTTCCGATTATTGCTCTAAGGGATTTTCGGGACACATAATATTATGAAACTCGTACCTACATAATATCGTCCATGTATAAAATGTATATATGGCTCATGAATATTTAGTAACTACACCTTTTTTTCGTTTATTTTTATTTTTTATATTATACACGAAATTCCTGATCAATCATTTTAGCTGTTGGCATTTCTGTTTTTTTTTCTTATTCTTTAATAGACCCCCCACAACATGCGACGAGCCGCCTGCGCGCTATTAATTAATGGACCCCAAGTGTTTTGGTTCGTGTGTGTGTGCGTGTACGACACATTCCTCTCTCTCACTCTCTCTCTGTCTCTCTGTTTTCTCCATCCTCGGCGGCATCTGCACCGGTGTTCGACGCGTCTTACCTGTTCGACACCAGACAACCCGGCTCCACCACACCGTATATACTGCACGCGTGTGTATTATGGCCCATTGTTTTTTATAGTCAGTCGTAAAACATATCCAAAGATAATTTCGGCAACACGTCGTCGTCGTTGTTTTCCGCTCAGCATTTTGAGCCTGGAGTTATGTCTGCAGTTATCAACAAAAAAAAAAAAAACATTTTTCTAAATATATTTTCTGGAGACTCATTATTATATATTGTATAATAATATGACGTATCGTATCGAGATCTCGACGGATATCCACATATTTATCCTTCATACAGTTCAAACTCTTTTAGCATCACTAGCTGCAGTTATTTAAAACGTTACATTTTTTCGTCCACTGTGTACAGTATAATTTTATGTTTTAAATATTATTATATAAATCTTTGAGTATAGGCAGGTACTTACTGCATAAAATCCTATAAATCATAAGTAACGACATAATCATATTATATTTTTCAAAATTAAAATAATATTGTACATCTTTAATACCTATACCTATGTCCTATACATTATTATAACGCATCACCTTGTAATAAATAATAATTGTATGGTTTCTAGAAAATCTATCCGAAACGAATTTCTTATTGTCCGGAGGAAGTCAGAGATACAACAATCAGATCAGATCGTCATAGTAATTACTCAATCGACGGAATACTGTCAGGTAATATAGTTTTTTTTAATAGATAAATACTTAATATAATGATACTATATTATAATATTATAAACAGTATTATAGTTTATGATATAATATTACATACTAGAATATTATAATTTACGAAGTATATTAGCAGGTCTAAAATAAATATACAAATAATACTTTTTCAACTTAATGTGTAATATTTTAATATATTAAACCAACAAATATAAATAATATGTTATTATAATTAGCACAAGTACCATATTATAATTATATACTTAGCTACATATTCCTTGAAATATATCTAGGTTATAACTTTATAAAGTTGATATATGCAGCAGTAGGCGTGAATGGTTAATAGGTATATTATTCTGAATTTGATCAATTGGCCATACATATATTATAATACATCTCGATGTATATTTATCATAGCTATTGCCCTTATAATTGATCTAA
This sequence comes from Acyrthosiphon pisum, assembly GCF_005508785.2. Lineage (NCBI taxonomy): Eukaryota > Metazoa > Arthropoda > Insecta > Hemiptera > Aphididae > Acyrthosiphon > Acyrthosiphon pisum. The sequence continues at coordinate 7,247,279 of NC_042495.1, read as the reverse complement.
GAACCATGCATCTTAAAAAAAATTTAACCATGCAATTATTATGAACGAAAATCAAGAAAACTATAAAATGACAAGGCGAGTGATGATTAATTTATTTCATATATATAATATCACAAATGTCATTATTAATAAACCTATAACAAAATACAAATGTAATCATAAATTTGTATTAAAATGTATTATAAATAGGCGGTGAAAAAAAGATTTAATATTTTTCAGATATTCACTTAGATACGCGGTTTACAACTGACAATTTTTATTATGAATACAGTTTACACACTTATATCGGTATTTCAAAAGGTTTTTAGAATATTAAAAGAGTAATTTATTATATTTACCTATTCAAATTGTATAAAATAACTTACGTATGTAATACGTATGTATAGCTGGATTATAAATTTGCGTAACCACATTAATAATAATCACACACACACATACACACTACTGCAGCATACCCATTAGTAAACACACAAAATGTTAAATATATATAATATCATCAAAAATAAATTACACTAAACATTAAATTGCTCGTTTTATTCAAATTCAAAATATGTTCTCCACTTCGTAGGATGCGCATATTATATTTGTAACATGCTTTAGGTAAATTGTAACCAATTGATTTATACCTAATATGTTAAAATAGAGGAACTATAGACTCAATACATTATATACGTGCTTGTAGTCGTATACATGTATGTATAACTGACACTGCAGTATAGTATATACGCAATATTAATATGTATAGGTGCCTATATAATACATAAATCATAAAACTCACACACAACTCGTTAGAAATTATATTTCACGCGCATACAGCTCGCGGGAAGGAAAACATTTTCTCAGCATATAGAAAAATACAGTGCGTCCGTTGTGTGGGTATAGCTGGTAGGTTACTCGTTTTATAATATGTGACGATATGTTATATATTATTGTAAAATAAATAACGCGTCCATTTAACACACATTTGCGCGATATTAAGCTCACCGCGTGACTATATATTACCTAATATATCAACATCATAAGGTATCGATTTACCATTTTAAACGTTCGCGTCACACCGCGGGTACCCATATAATATATTATATCACATATACACGGATACAACGTAATGGTATTTACCGGTAGGTATGTATATAAGTGATTTATATATAATAGAAGCTCTGTATACACCTAGGTACCTACACTCCGGTGACAATGCCAATATAATAATGATGGTTATTTTTTCGGTCGCGCTACCGATGTACGATCAACACAGTTTAACTTGTTTTGGCCGTCGGCCTGCAAATCCGAGTAAATACGACATTGGTACCTATATACGAGCAGCTACCTATAATATAATAATAATATATTATATCACATCGATGATCCTGCGACTGCAGGGTGCAGTAGCGTAATTGACCGCTATGGACTACCTATATATTATATAATATTATATATAGGCACGGCGATGATGATGGTGATAATAATAATAAAAATATACAATAATACATGTTATTATTATTAAGAACGATTCGAAAAACTTCCATTAATCACGAGCTGCGCACAACCATTATTACATAATAATATATAATGTTGTGGGGGGCACAAAGCGTTGCGTACCACTATTGTCATCGGGTATCTCAGCAGCAGCTACTGCAGATCGCCCAAAAAATGTTAATGATGGATTTCACGGCATTATATTATTATAGTTATTGGCTTCCGGAATACATCATTAAGCCCCCGCGCACATTATTATAAAAATAACATCGGTGGCATTTCTCGAGACTTCGGGCAGCGGCGCGCCGGGGACATGTATATCGTGTTTTCTCAACTACGTCCCGCTGTTTCAAAATTGTATCATAAACATATATCATTCGGCAATGGAGTGCTACTGCATTGTTGCCGCGCTGCCATAAACCGTGTTCGAATATTTTATACTCGACATTTTTTTTTTTTTTCATTTTTCTAGGGCTGCAGGGGTCGTTGTTCTTGCGCAATATAAATTGTTTCTTTTGACGTTGCTGGTGCGGCCAGATTTTGGCCATTATACGTCGTTTATGTGGAATCCATTTCACACCAAATCAGATATAAGTTATTGGCCGAATGGAAAGCCAAATAAGTACATAATATAATATATATATTATATATAGGTGTATAATATATTTTATATAAGTACCTAATACATTATACTGCTGCAGAGCGATACTATTAAAAGTAAACGCTATACAACTTGATCAAAAGTAAACGACGGTTTAGAAAAAAAATATTATATTTGTAACTACTGCTTTTTGTAGTTTACATTTTTTACAACAGTGTACATTTTTAGTTTCCTATACTCTAATGAAGGATATTTGTCTAATAATTTCAATGTATAAAAATAAAATTTCGAACGAATTGTTAATTAGTTTTAAGTATTTAAAGGTGATACCTTGCGTATTTTAGTCCAATATAATAGGCTCAGCTTAACTTTAAGTAATTATAACAGACATTACAACGTGATATATTTTAATGATATTATTATCGAATATAAAATTTATGTAACAATCATATTATTCACTATTTAACCTTCCTAAATATAACCTGAACGCATATACATTATACATAGTGTATCTTATGTCATTGTACGCGGGGAAAATTATCACTTTTTAATTTACGGCACTCGTCAAATATTTTTTGCTTCAAGTCCTCTATGTGGAGGACTTAACCAATCCAAATTTATGATATTGTAAGAAAAGCAACTGTGATAAAAAAAATGTAAAGTATTTAATTACGATTATAATATTAAATTAAAATAATAATATTAATTTTTATGATCGTATGTTGAAATAAAAATAATGAACTGTGTTTACCAACAATTTTGTTTATGATTTTATTATTATTATTATTTATTTTTTTTTGAGTGACACATTAGATTACAGATTCAACTATTGAAGTGTATCAAAAGGTAGTTATAAGAAAAAATTGTTTGGCGCACGTTAATTAAACCTATACCCATTATTTCAATTAAAAGTATTAAGTAATGCATATTTTACTAATCTTTAGAGGACCATAGTTACTAAACTAGCGAGCCAAAATTGATGATTCGACTATCAAAATTTTCAGAAAAAAAAGCTTTATAAGAATCCGTTAAAAATATAGTGGTTGCCATTTGAAAAAATAAAGTTTATTTTGCTATTGGTACACCTGCGTGTTTAAAAATTTTGAAATTGTTACAAAAAAATTGCCTGTCAATAAAAAAGAAACACGTCTTTTTTCGTTTTAACGAAATTCTATGTCATCGTTCTATAATCGTTAAAAATCCCCGCGTACAATGACATAAGATACACCCTGTATATCTACCGCAGTAAATATGTTTAGTAAATAACTTTTTTCAGTCTCGTATGATATTATTAAAATCGACTAAATGAGTCCACAGAAATTCGTTAATTTATCAAAAACATTTTGAAATCCACAAATACCTACATACAAATAATATAATATAATATAATGTTTTCGAAGCGGTAATATAATAATACATTAATACCTAATGGTGATTTTGATAATTTTGATTAAAATTCACAATTTTCTCAAAATTAATATTTTTTGAATGTACACGATAAATATCATCAATGTTTAGAAATTTCAAAAAACCCACCGGTTACTAAGCCCCGGCTTGTCAAATCTCATGGAGAACTGCAGCCCCGTGGACCCATCATCTACTATGGCGTCTATATTTATCGATAATAATTTATAACAATATTGTAAATTATAGACGTATTTATGAACGATTGTTATAATATTATTACGTTTATATACATATAGAAATTAATCACAAAAATCATTATTATTGTGTGAAACAATAATAATATTTGCGGTATCTGTCTATATAATAATATTATAGTATGATAATAATATTATGCCGCGTGTTCACGTCGGCTATTGTCGGAACAAATATTATATTATAATATGATATATTATTATGTATACCTATACGATATTCACGAAAGGTGGTCGGAAAATCATGAAGTGACCTGAAAAATGAAATTACAATGAAGTGTCGACGGACTGTCGTGAACCGCACATTAGGCCCCAGCTGCAGTACAGGCACATTATAATAGCGCGGCACGGAGGGCGTTCGGTAAGTTAATACGCCGCACCAACAGTGGTTGGCGCGAGATCGTCGCTGGATGCGTGTGTACAGACACATAACGTGAAATATGGGACGCGATAATAACACACCTGTGTGCGAGAGAACATATCTGACGACAGCGACAATAATTAAACTAAAATATACGAATTAACCTTGGAGTTCCCTTAAAATTGAAAAAAAAAAAATACAACACGATCGTGTTTACAAAATATAGTGAAAATCGTTACACCGCGCGGGGTCTATAATTTTCAAACGCCACAGTATAACGCGCTGTTTTTGTACCAACTCGACACCGAAATAATGATATTATTAGATATTAGAAACAATATTATTATAATAATATAATAACACATGGGTGTACTTCTATGGGTGTATATTTTTACACAGCGTTCTATAATACGACGCGTGTGGGTCAGTGGCGGATCGCCAGGCGAGGCAATAACCTAGGCACACAGCCTCACCTCTATAATAATTATAATAAAAGAGGGGAGTAAAAAAATACAAAAATTTTTCGTTTAAATTGTTTTTTGCGTTCGAATAATATTACTATTCATGTCGTTTTAAATGTTCTATGATTTTTTACCATTATTTGGTAATTTTAACTAATTTTGCAATGGATGCAAATATGCAATACATTATAATAATATAATATATAACATACATTCTATAATATGGGACTGCTGTCGCGATGCCACCCTGCAATGTTCACATCCCACAGTGAGTGAGGCGAAAATATAATATTATGATCGAATGAAGCAGACAAATATGGCCTTAGAGTCGTTCAACAGATTTTATAGAAATAAAATCACGGCGTGATGTCCGAATTCAAACAATTCATTGATCTTTACAATAATATTATGATACATTTAGCATTTCATTCAATATTATGCCAGATATATAGCGAAAGTCTTACCAAGCCATGATGGTCCTACAATATTATGTATTCGATACAAATATTATCGATATCGGTTGTTTTATCAATAGACGCCAATCTTATTTCCCCTCTCTGTTAAATTACGTTGTCTTTTTTAAAACATAATATATTGTACAATAAAATATAGAAATCATCAGTGTAGGTTTTCATCAAAGTTAACTTTTATACTATACGTATAGTGTGGAGTGTTCAAGTGTGTGTACTTTTTAAGAAACTTTCGAATTTTGGTGTTTGAAATCTCGCAAAAATCTTTGAAAAAGAAAATGCTTACGTTAAATAATTTACTATGAAATATAGGTACCTATTTATAATGAGAGATAAACGTATATCTTTATTTTAGAAAGTATTAAAAATGCACACAACTATTTAATATAAAAATTTGCGAATTATGCAAAAATATGCATTTCAAATATTTTCCTTTTGAAACTCGTCATTGTACATAATGGATTTATATTGCTTTTGGTATGCTAAAAATCTATATTATAGAATAACATACAAGATGCTAAACCTACAACATCTGAGCCATAGTTGTGTGTGATAAAGTCACGATTATAAAGATGAAGGTATATTAAATTCTTTAATGTTGTTCTTAATAGGTTACAGAACATTATTATTCTCCCAGAAATGTCGAAAATATCTGCCTCACCACTTGGTGTGGGTGTATTATAATTATTGTATTAATTAAATATAATATGTTTCGGTTGCAGTTGTGACGATATAATTTCATAAGTTTATGCAACGATATAATGATGTTTCGTAAATTCACGCTGACAATATATTATTATTAGTTATAATGTGTATAAAAATAATTCGGTGAAATTATAATATAACTTCGGTAAAAACGGGCGAGCCCATCGCGTGGTTAAAAATACAAACTTGCTAATTTATTTTGCAATTCTCTCAGCGCTAACAATGCGTTTAATTAGACACGTGATAAGAAATCTGTCAATAAGAGAAAGTTTAGGAACGTACGGTTCGAATATTGCAGCAAATCGTAGGAACATAATGCACGCAATTATTGGCGCGGGCGAACGACAATAAATTTTAATATTAATAATCATAGTGTTGGAAATATAATATCCAATATGTATAACATAAGCAAACCGTTAGTTAAAATAATTAACTGAATGTCAAGAAATAAATCAACGTTCCAAGTGGAAAATGTATTAAATTTACATCGAGTACCGCCGACCTAGTACCTACCTACCGAATAACGATGATGTGTTCAGTGTTGTAATAACAAGACGCACGAGAATAACAAATTTTATTTGATAGTGGTATGAGGAGACATCTTTACTCGAATAAATCAATTTAGTATGATATTTTCAATTTCGCACTGAAATTGTTCCAGACAACGGAATTGCAATAATTTATCATTGCAAACAAAATTGTATTATAATAATAAATCATTAGATTATTCAAAAATGTTTAAAAAATGTGTTATAAGAAGCAGGTATAATGGTTTATATTATACTACATTTGTAAAGATTTATTAACACATTTTAGGGGGGAAGAAAATATGATTAAAATAATCATTATGCGGGAATAATATTGCAATTTATCATTTGTTTGTCTACAATCTACAGTTCAACGGCAAAGACGTACGTAGCTTGTAGCTACGTGGCTATAATAATAATACTAATTATTATTATTATTACTATTTATATGCAATATATGCATGTACCGCGGGATTCAATAATTTTGATATAGACTTGCAGTATAAAAGGATAAATATATTTAAATGAAATCATCTATGTAAAATAGCTATAATTCATTTAAATAAAGTTTTAAAAATTGGTTCAATATTATATAATATGATCGGCCCAAGAGGATGGTTGGCGCCAGTTTTAAAATAAATAAATCGATAAAAATAAAAACCTATATAATATAACCAACATATAGTTTTTGGTTCTAAACATTTGTTATGTACCTATTTATCATAGATGGTTAATGGCCTACATTAGGGTAAAAATAAGTAAATGCTACATCTTAAAAATTATGAACATTTTTACAGTTTTTTGCAATTTTCGGATTAAGTTTATTAGGCAAAAAAATATAGATTTCAACTTCAAAATTTAATTTATTAAGTGCCCGTTGTAGTTAAGATTAGATTTTAAGACTTTATTTGCTTCAGTAGTCAGTTGACCACTCATCACTATGATAATATATATCGTGACGTATTGATGTCTTAGATTTTTAGGTTATTTTTTGCATTTATACGTCACACATTTACTCACTGCAGTACTGATACTTAACTGATAACGTAGGAGTGGGTTAGAGATTATTATGTTGAACTATGTTCTATTCTCACTCAATGTAACCATTGTCCCTGCGGCCTGCGCGAGGGATATCCTTCAAGAAGTGTGCCATGTGGCCACAAAGGTCTTTATTTTAATGATATTATATTAGAAGAATAATATTTGTATCTTGCAGTAATTCGGAATCCATCAAATTGCAAGTCACACCCTCAGACGTTATGCTATAATCACAATTATATTCTCATAATGTCTATGAAGATTGTGTAGTCTTGAAATGATAAGGATAATATAGAATTAAGGATGAAAACATTACCTATAGTTACGATTTGTTAGTTGTCTGGAGTATTTTTAATTGAGACTTCAAATTTATCAATACGCAGGGTGTCGCAAATCATATAGTGCTACACTGCACATTATATTGTATTATAATATAATATATTTTATTATTTTTAAAACAAAAACTAATATATAATAATATATGGCGACTTGGGTGATTTTTTACACCGTGCGTGGGACCACTAGAATCCACTGTTACCTAGGTAGGTACTTTGATGACGTAACGGTACATTTCTTTGTAAACCGGCCGTCACGATAAGAACAACGTATCGCTGAAAACAATAAAGATATTAATATCACATTACTTTTTTTAACGAGCACAGTCAACCTGAATGGTATATACGGGATGGGCAATAATTTAATATATAATATATTACCTATGCTATTGTTGTATTGTTCTGGGGAGGGGTGGGAAATGGGTTGCAATATTTTCATTCGCAGTGGTTTCTCAAATCCATTTTATACATTTATAATGTTACTCCGATCGGTATGGTACCGTGATTGACGTCGGAAGTCGTACCGAGAAAATCACCACAGTCATTACCGCAGTCAAATATACCACATAGGTATATAAAAATCCGAAGGATAACTTACTTTCCGGCACCATTTATTCGATTTCTCTAAACAATGTACTGCGCGCTGTACGAAAAGTGTGCAAAAGAAATAAATAAGCAAATTTGCCACAATATAAGTATTTTATACTATAAATTAATATAGTATGTACCCGCACGGCCACACCTAATATAATATGTGTATTATATTCATATAAATAATATTATAATATAGAATTTAAAAATCACTATAAAATGTCCCATATAGTGTAGGTACTAATGTACTAGTTTGTATTAGAACTATATAACTAAATAATAAATATGTATCTGTTATAAATCGTGTATAATACATATTGTGTAAAATTATAAACCTCAGCCTGCGTAACCGATATAACGTTAAGCTTTTGTTGTTTGCGTCTTTAAAATGTGAAGTAAATTATTAAATTATGAACATTTTTAAAATGTAGGTATACAGTTTAACTTACTTAGAATTAAAATACCAATAAATGCATACAAGCTACTTTAGATAATATTCTTATTTCTTAACTTTCAGTTTGATAATAGGTCAATCTGCTCTAATATAAAAGAAACAACAAAATATCGATTCTGATATACAAAAATTAAAATAGATTTCTTATTCGATGGAGAGATAATGCGATCAATAATCAACATCCTCATTATAAATTTATAATAAATATTTTGTTGAGGAATTTCGTCTGCGTTTGGCAGTTTTAAAGGGCACGATTTAAATTTAACACGTCTGTGATAAAAAATTCAACAGGTACCTGAGGTTTTAACACTTTTATATGATGCGATACTATATATTTTATATCCTACTATCTATATATTTGGGCGATTAATGTTCATATTAATATGATATATTTCAACCACCGACTATAATATTCTATGCATATAATATTCATACACGACAATACCCATATATTTTAGGTACTTACAACACGCAATAATTTAGGCCGACAAATCGTCTAACGATACGACAAAGGTTAATTTTTTATTCGTTTGGTCTTGCAGTTCTTTGCGAAAGATCCACCTGTATATAATAAATTGTCGTATACCTGCGGCGGCTTCGCCGTTTCACGACGTTGTGTTCGGGGGCGCTATATGGGCACGCAATGTTTTTGTAAAACACATCGGCGGCGACCCATTGACAAATTTTTAATAACACGACGTCGAGAAAAAAGGAACGCGTCGTCGGCGTTGTGTAATAATAATAATAATAATATGTATAATACAATATATTATTATTATTATTATTAATATTATATTATTTTGGGTGTATATTATAATATGTTTTCCGCAGCGCGGTGGCCGACAATCGAATTTGCGGACGTCGTCGGTTCGTCTATCGCGTATATATACATCCACGTGTATAATAAAGCGGCGGCGGCTTGTGTGGTCGGCTTCATATCAAAGAACGAAAGAATGGATATGGAAAAGAAAAAATGTTGTTTAGCAAAAGGTGTCGATGTAATAAAAACTGCTGCAACAAATTGCTCATTTGTACTGTATATATCACGCGTATAGTACTGCAGTATAGTGCGGGGGGAGTCAATTTCGGGCATGTATTTTCGGTCTCATTGACGCGTACACACACCCACACCTATGTATGAAACCGCGTACAATGGATCGCGAGGTATACACTACACCGGGGTGACCTGAGGAAAAAAGGAAGCCGCGAGGGCCACCGGGCTAGTGTGTGTGTGCGGCACTGAAGCAGATTGAACGGGCGACGATAATATATATAAATATATATATTGTAATGACGCGATCCATGACGACCAGAACACACGTATAATAATATGTATAATGCATGCGTGCGTGTTATTATTATTATTATTATATGTAGTGTTGCAACAAAAACGTGAAGACCCTCGGTGGCGGTGAAGGCGATATTTTGTGTTTGTGTGCGCCCCTGTGCAGCGGGTCAAAGGTACCGCCGCCGCCGCCGAACGGGGTTAAAAGCCGAATTTACGAGTCGATTTCCATTATTCTGCACTATACATCGCGATTGTCGCCGACCGCCGTATATATACGCGTAATCGACGAGGGTGCATATCATAATAATATAGTAGGTATACAATATATATACGTAAAATAACGACATCGCAATATTATATATATATACTATATAGTACGCATATATTACATGTAGATATATATTTTGAGAAACATTTATCGGGGCGTAAAAATCCGATCTCTAAAGTCACAATCTCTTCGGGTATTTCTTTCGGGGGCAAGTAAAAATCGCGTGATACGCGGTTTTAATTTTTCCTGTCTTGTCAGTATAAAATATTTGATGCTATATCATAAAGATGTGCGCCCATAGACGTACGACGTACCTATTATGATTAAATTGGTAGGTACGCCTAAAATAACTAGAAATTCTTGATTTCATATAGCTTCCCCGGTGGTGCAGTTATGATTTTATTCTGCAGGGGGAGGGATGGATATTTTTTTAATAAACCTCAGGTGGGGGAGTGGGGACCCCACAATACCATAAGCTCTAAGGGTTTTTTTTAATACACTCCCATAAACTGAAATACAATTTGTATCAAGTCGTTATTTAACAATACATTTTTTAAATCTATATTAATATGTATCTATATTCAAAAACGACAAAACGTAAGGTGCTTGTCGCTCGTAAAGTGCGTATGAACTTGAAATTTGAAATTAAAACTGTGTTTTTATATTTCTTGGTTATAATATGAACTACTCATAAGAATCCTTGTATTACATTTTCGAGCTTTTAGACTCAACAAACAAAACGTTATCGATATCTAAAGAAAAAAACTAAAAATATTGAACATTTAAAATGTCTATTTATAGGTAGCTCAAAACGAATTAAAATATTTTTAAAATTATAAACTTAACAATTGTTGAACATTTAAAGTATTTAATATTATTAGTTTTTGAATAACACCAAAAAACCAAATCAAATTTGTCAAAAACTAGTTTTACGTAAGAATTTTTCCTTAATTTTTTATCTTTCCCGATGATTGTTTTAGGTAATAAAATCTGAATACAGACAAAAAAAAAATTAAAAACATATTAATGCAACAAAGCATCCACTCAATGCTCCACTCAGAATCTAAAATCAAATTTTTTAAAGTTACGACTGTTTTTTTTTTATTAAAACATGCACCAATACTTTAAATGTCTACTGTGAACATAATATAATCTTGTCAAACTAAACTTTTTGTTTATAACTTAATCATATTATAATTTATAGGTAATGCATGCAATTTCAACGTAATTTACAACGAGGGTTCCTGTAAATTACTTTAAAATAGTATTTAAATAAACATGTCTTAAAATTTTAAAATTTTGACTATTCATAATATGTTGTTTAGATTGCTCGTATATAAAACCCCTTGAAAATGATTACGCTGAAATCTTACTATTATTTAATACCGAGTGGTACAAAATATTATGTATTTAACTTTATCTTGCACAAAGACGTCGAAAAATAAAACCATTATGCGTATCAAAAAATAAAGCAATTTTCATGCTCAATCACTCTAGTCTGAATTTGAGCACAATATTTTTTTTAAATGTCTAGGTAGATGATTTTTCAAATTATCAAGCAGATTTTAGAAAATTTGAGATTTTCTCGAAATTTGAAATAATCGTATAGTCAAGTGAGGAGTATCATATTTTGAATGCATTTTTTTTTCACCGTTTCGTTTGTGCTGCAACACAATCTGCGACAACTATCGCAGCAACGACGGCAATAATAATATAGGTTTTACATAGGTATAACCTACTCGATACAAGTTCGCCGTATTCGCAGAGGCCGCAGTTATACGATGACACATTCGTAGTCTCCCGGGACCGACGTATATATAAAATAAACGGTTGTGAAAATATTAAATTGCGGGTGCGTATATTATGTATTATAGTTATATATGTATACGTATGTATATCTCGACCTCTCCTTCTGATCGTCCCCGCGCAATAAATTATACAGTTATTTTTCTATTCCTCGGTCGGACGGTCGGCGGCGTGCGTCGGGCCGACCGCTACTTAATTGAAAGAACGTTATTTCGCACCGCATAATAATAATATAGTACGAATGAATAATAATTGTTGGAAAAAATAACTCGTTTGCCCACAACAATTAACGATGCCTTAATGTAACGATAAAATATTACTCGTTAATTTGTATTTATACCTTATAGGTACATGTTATTATAACAAATGCATACGCGGGCGCAAAGCACTATAATATTATGTGACGTTTTGAATTCCAGCCGTTTTCATTGCTGTAAAAAATAATGCAATAGTGATTATAATAATAATGATAATATTGTACAATATTTTATCAACTGCAAATATGCACACGCTGGTAGGGCGATCGAACCGATAAAACGTATTATCATTAATATTGTTATTACGCGACGATGATTATTTTCCCCGAAGATTCAAAAAAAATTGTGTATAATTCGATAATACCCGTTCTTCTAGTACTATTAAACATAATAAATTGCTATTGGGCGCGCTGAATCGGACAAGTGGTTCTGGCAGTTAACACGTATAATTTTTCTCGAAATCTTCGAGTTATTTCAATTAAACGCGCGCGCGTACCTATATAACATATACCAGCTATTGCGGTAATATACACCGGAATTAACAGCAGCTGCGATACTAATCTGACCAACAGCGCAACTATAATATATTATATTTTATAATTATGCTCGTGAGGTTTTTTCTTATTTTTTTTTTTTTTTTTTTACCAACGGTCGTCGCAAGTTATTCACCGCATCGTAAACGTCAACAAGATCTCGTCATAATCGAATCGGAAAAAAATCACGTTTCGTCACAAAACGTAAAAAAATATAATATACCTATAGATACCTATACTATGGTCTACAGATATATATAAACCAGCTGTAATAATTAGTAATATTATACTATATTATAGTATATCATACCGTATAGTAATGAGTGGTGGCTGATCGGTGATGGCAAACGATGTTGATGCAAATATTCGATACCGATATCGTTAGAGAATCGAAATACATAAAATATATTATAAGGTATACTGCACAGTAATGTTATGCTACGTTCAACTCAATTCATTCGACGAACGCACAGAACTTTATAACTATTGGTAACGAATTCAATTTGAATTAAAAATATTGTACAGTATATAATAACACACTGTAAAGACATGCATCTCTAGAACCATCAGAGGTGAAAAAAAAATATGATCTAACGAAATACCTGCAACCTGCTTAATAAGTCAAAGATTCACCGTTCGTTTTTTACATATATAAAAATTATCAAATGAACAATTTAATTTTTAGTGGCATTATAATTTATAATCAAATGTATTTTTGTTGAATTTAATATTTAAAATTATGCAGTTAGGCCATCACTATAACATATTGTGCGATTACTTATTAATATTTGCAGTCGGGGAAAAAAATTATGCTCCCGAAAAGTACGTGAGTGATATAAAACATAATTAATAATTTATTGTCATTAATAAATCAATTTTGTGACTGGCTTTTTGTTAAAAAATATTTCTGGACTAATGTTTAAGCCGAATTTTTACCTGCAGCATATAATTAAGGTATAAACTTGTCGCTATGACTTGTTTTGTTTCAATATCTATTTCCATAGCACTTTCTTGGAGACAAATTTGAAATTAAAGGAAAAAAGGATTTTAAAGGGGATACACATTGATATTTTTTTGTAGTTTCTAAATATGCAGTGCAATATCCTTCAGCACAACCCCACACGTTCGCTTTTTATAATGATAGATATACTTATTTACCTCAATTCTGCCTGAACGATATAATATATTTGTGGACGAATGTCGCTGTGGGAGGAGTATCATAATATTATTATATTCGTATCATACCTGTTTGCAAACGTCTTGTTTTCGTGGTATCGTGATTTGATTTGTTATTACTATTATTACTTATTATTTAGTAACTTGGTGTACAAGCCGGTCTTCTGCAACACAAACACGATTCGTTTATTTTCCATTTTACTTGAACAGTCCAAAGAAAAATTAAATTAAAACTATCTATATTCAACGGCAAGGGTGGGCGATTGGAAATATAATTTGTTGTTGTAAATAAAAACTTGTTCCAATTTTTTTTTAACTTGGATCCAACAAATTATTCAAAAATAAGATAAATTTAAAACCTAGGTCGGGCTAGGTGATACTTTTATTTAGGTATTCATTGTACACCATCTCTAAGCGACAATTCAACAATAAGCGCAAGTGATGGATTTGAAAAACGTACAAGATAAAAATATTTGAGCGGCATACATTAAAATGAATGCCAACCCCCTACCCTCTCCACCTACAATATTATCGCTCTGGATCCGTCCCCAGTCCCTTTTGTACTCTTACGTCGTCACCTCGCATTATATTATTACATATACATATCGTACGTTGTAAGTACTTGTTTCATAACGTCACCGTCGCGTCGTCGTCCGTGCACAGGAATATTATTATTCAAAACAATAATAATAATAATAATAATATGTACTATTGTACTGTGACGATGACGAGAATACTGACGTGCTGGCAGGAATGATACAAAAAAAATAAAAGCCCGTAATATACTGCGTTTACGCGCGGCCTGAAAACAAACGGAAAGAACGGCCCCAAAGGACGATGTAAGAAAAAAAAAAACGTAGGTTATACCTAATATATCATAATAATATAAAAAGACGACAAAAATTACCGCTTCCTGACGCGTATATCAGTGTGTCCCGTCGGCGGCGGCGCAACGTTATTAATGGGCAAAGTGCGGGTGGCCCGAGCTCGCACAATGCACCGAACGCTCTCCGACCCATTGATCGCGGACAATGGCGTGCCATGCAAAACACGCCGCCCTGTCTCACTCGGCCCGAGACCCATCCGCCGTCGCTCTTTTTCGGCGCGCTATTTGCCGACCGACATTACAGCGTATACATTATATTATTATATTGCATACATAAATATACACGACGTGTACAATAATAATACTACACGTGTACAACACACATACACTCACACATGGGAAGATGAGGTACTCGTCGTATATAATATATGATAATATTATCGCGGGCGCGCGTATATAATAATATGTGCCCGCCACCAGTCATCCGCGCGGTACGCCTTTTCATGTGTGGCCGCGGTAATATTGTATAACATAATATAATATACCTAAACGCGTAATATTATTATTATTATTATTATTATTACAGATATAATAATAATAACGCGCTCGACCGACGGACGATAAAAAGAAACGCATATTTTGTGCGTCCTTCTGTAATATAATAATATATTGTGCTGGGCGATTCACCGGGCACATGCTAACCCCCATCTTTTTTAAATTTAGTAATTTATTATTTCAAATTTCGATTTTTGGAATTTTTAAGTATGAACTGGTCAAAGAGTATCTGCTGTGGCTATTTTTGTTGAACCAGAATCCCCCACTTCTTTCTCCCGTAAATTGCTAAGCAAATTACTTTTTTTTAAATTCTGATTTACCTCTGTATGTATACATCAAAAAATGGATCAATTTTTATATAATAAGTTTTAAACTGTAGCTATAGGTATTGCTGATATTACACAACGTGCCTAGTTATTATTATAATAGAAACAATAAACTTTAGCTAATTAAAAATAAATAAATATACAAATTATTCTTCCAACCGACAACCGTCAACAACTGATATTCGTTACTAAAAAAGGTTCGGATATAATGGTTGGAACGAGTGGAGTTCGAACATTACATTTTTATGTTCCGAGTACTTCATTTTTCGAATTGCGTACTGACATTTGACCTTACCCAAATTTACGTACCTCATTCTTACTACAATTTATTATTTATAGTTAATATCGCTGGAAATGTACCTACTTATACTATCGGTTTTGTTTACCTATAGATATAAATATATAATAACTGTAGGTACCTCTGTGGGAATTTATTTTAAAACGAGTATTATAATAATAATTTGATAAATGAATTATTTAAATAGGTACTTATATATTATTATAACTCATTTTAAAAACAAATTATTTAGATAAAAAAATTCTTCGCTTGATCACACATAGTTTATATTCTCATAAAAAAATGCGATAGTAAATACATGTTTTCTAATATTATCTATAAATAAACTGTAATAAGAATCCAGTACACAGATTTGCAAATGTTACAAGCGTTTGTAAGACAGAGACAACACATGCGGGTGCGACGTCCTCTTAAAACTGCAGTTATTTTAGCTGTCAAAGTCTTCTGGCACGCGCAGCGGGGGACTTAAGTCCCCTAGAGACCGATCACGTAATAATTATGCTTAAATAGCGGCTCGTAAAAAGAAAAAAAGTGGCGCGCTCAATATTGTGGACTACGAAATACATCTGGCGACCTTTCTGTTAAGGTCGTATTTGGTGCTAAAATGTCATTAACTTATTCCACGAATTGTACCAAAAGCGGTACGAATGTTAAATTTTGGAAAATTTTCCGGTCGTCCGATTATCATCATCCAGCCCCGCAGAACACATCCTGGCCTCCTGTCATTCTGGATATGCATATTATAGTATTATATACCATATATTATGACATATAGCACGTACATAAATGTAATGACGACTTTCACAGCTTTCTCTAACCCTTCTCTTAATTTTTGAAGAACTTCACGTGATATATGTAATATTAATATGGTATAATCATGAGCAAAATCTCGTGAAACAATATTAAAACTTGCATGAACTGATGAGAAACGGTCTGATTCAAGTCGATATTTAGATTTATGAGTTGGACCTGAAAAAAATCGCTTGAAAAAATTTGTTAAATATGAAGTAAATGTGCCAATTGGTCGTAGGTATATATATGTATAATATATATTATATCAAATTTTAATTAATTAGGTACTCAACCAAAAATAAAAAAAACACCTATGAAATGGATCAAATAATTTAGCATAAACATTTAAGAATAAATAGAGGCACTTACCATAAGTTTTATTGACACCAAGAAATTTCACCCTATACGTTTCCCATGACTCGGTTGGATTCATTGCCGTTCTTAAATGGTCACTGGTGACCTTATAAGGGGGATTTTTGCAAAATTTTGAGTATTATCATTTTCCACAATCCAATTTGTTGGAATCACGCTATACTTTTCCGAGTCTAGGAACGATACTACATACCATAACTGCAGAACCAAAATAAATAATTAAATACACACCTAACTTTGCTTCACTGCAGTCAAATACAATCGTAATATGTACTCACCTTAGCTTGAATTTTAAGTTGTTCATTATTATTATTTGAAGACATCATGATAATTATAATAGTATAAAAAAAAAAAACTAAGTATAGTATAGTATAGCTGTGGTCGACACTTGATGGTCGGTACTCGATAATCAGTACTCACCAGATTACCACGGCTAGTTAGCGAATGATTCGGCGGGTTGTGACAGGAGTAGGGACTAGAGAGATAAAAATATTAGATTAAGGGTAAAACCAAGGGTGTATTTTAATAGAATGCAAAACTATTTAAAAATAGTATTTTTATGAAAAACTGAAACATCGGTATTATGTTTCTGGTACGTTTCAAGTGGAACAATTCAATGTTGTTACTGAACACAATAATATAACAACCATGTGACATATAATTTATAACATTATAGGTCTGTAATACCATATGTATAATGTCACCGGGATAAATCTTAAATTTTTGTTTTATTTAAACAGAACGGATACATTACATACATATTACAAGTAACGTTGATTATATGACATAAAATGTTGGTTGCTGGGATGTATTGAAACATCCAATGTACACTGGGTTTATTAATTTACCTATTTTCTTTATTTCATGTTTAATGTGAATTAAACGTCATATTATATCGTATTTTTAAATGTATATTTCTTAATGTGTATAGTTATTTAAAGTTATAACACTATAAAATCGTTGAGTCCGATGCGACACTCTTATATATAGAAAAAAGCTCTGGTTAGTTAAAATCTTAAAGTATGCAGATTGCAATTTTGGATTAGATTCCATACGTCCCATTTGTGATTTCTTTATTTCTGTAAAACAAATATAGCCATAGATTTCAGTTTAAAAAAAAATCATGGCAATTTGCTCCACTGTTAGAGGTTCAGTCAGTCGCATAATCAAATATCATCGGATCTCTCGTTTGAATTTACGGCAATTTAGACATAAGACATACGTACCTATAATAACATGATATTATATCAAACATAATATTTTCGTATCCATCGTAACATGTTAGGTACACCGCGAAGACGGAAGATTGCCTTTAAAATAACTGCACCGAACCTTCCGCGTCCATTCTGCACACTGCGGGTGTCTGACCGGATGAGACACGTACCTATATAATATTATAATATTAACACTAATATCATACGTATAACAACCCGAATTAAAAAAAATATATAAATATACCAACACTGCCGGGCCACGATTATATATATTATGTATAAGTACGGACCGCGGCCATTTAAGCTGTTGCGACTGTTACGATAATAATAATAATATACAAAATGATTATACACACATATATAGGTATTTAGAAGGCGTATAATAATAATATAATATAATAACTGTCGTCACTGCCGTAGCGTGTATAATATTATTATAATAAACGCAGAGCGCGAGTTACATGTTGATTAACCTGTTGATTCGTAACGGTTTTCGCGTACATTCGGTCGTCGTCGTCGTTGTCGTAGTATCACGCGCGTTAACTATAAACGAAAAGTCATTAGTGTGTATTATTATTATTATTATTATTATTATAATACATTTGTATGCATTTCTTTCGGCGAATTATTGAACGGTGCGTCGGCCCCAAAGACGTTTTCTAGTGCCACGCGTGGTAAATGCATAATATTATACTAAAAAAATATATTATATGAAAAACGAACGAATAATATGACGTATCACGTTTATATTATTATTATTACTATAATATTACTATTTTTACTTATTGCTTTATTAGTATGTTATGCACAAAAACCGTTGAAACGGAAAGAGAGTCGGACGAGCCCGCCCCCAAACACCTCCCCCCCAACCGATCGATACGAGTTCTCCCCGCGACGATACCACCCAAAACGTCCGGCTATTATAATAATACATATTATACGCGTGTATCATCATCGTTTAGCGCTGACCAGCTATAATATGGGTACGTATTATAGTGCTCGTACCCAAATCATATTATGTGTGTGATGCGTATTATAACATGTTTATAATGATTACGTCGTCGTCGTTTTGTGTTGCGAAATGGATTCAATTTACCGGGGACGGCGCATCTGCAGCACAATAATATAAATTACAATGTATCTATCGTATCGTTTCTTATATTCCGCCTGGTTATTATCGAGATCTAATGTCCCGTGCACACCGCCGAATTGAGCAATCGAGCGCGGTACGGCCCAAAACGGGTTTGTGCGATGCCGTTTAATATTATTATTATTATTGTTATATATTTATTATAATGTGTATCGCATCAACTATTCATCGCAGCTGACTGAGGAAGAGCGGTGCCCGTCGTTGAGTGTTAAATAGTGAAAAATGAAAACTATAACTTTATAAACGTCAAGTTTCATAATTATAATATAACCAAGTTAATAAAGTTATCCCGTCAACCATACCTACTTATTGTTGGAATCCATAGTAATAATGTATTTATTTCTTGCAATAAAACATACATCATTTTTTTATTTAACATATACCTACCAAGGTATTTTTTTAACGCTTCAAGATAATTGTATTCAAACGTATTAGGCAGTTTAATGAAATTTTGATAAATTAAATCGTTGATTTATATACTTTTATTTGTGTGAAAAGTATTAGGCACCATGAAAACGTACAATAGTACAATACTTTATGCAGAAAAATGAATGTACAATCAGTATGAAAGTATTCTTCATCAGTAGGCGTTTATCACGAACTATCATGTACAATATTATATGGGTAGTATCAATATAATAATTTAAAAAATATATAATATAGTTCATAAAGAAAAAATGCTCAATGTTTATAAACTATAAAGGTATATCTCATATAAAGGTAATAATTCGTAATATCTCAAGCATTGAAGTGATACAAATAGCCAAGTTACCAACAAATTTACAAAACTTTACATGGTTCAAAAATTACTGGTCGGATAAACACTAGCTTCCACCTCCTTGATTGGTGGCGGAAGGAGCGAGTTTTCATAGCACCAAATGCTCTCCACACCTCTCACAAAACCACTTTTAGGTCACATGGCTTATCTAAAATTGAAAAAATATTCAAATCCATCATCAATTGGGTAGGTCGTATGTATACTATTTTTGTGACCATTTAGAAGATGTCAAGTTTTATCTTTTAACTAAAATTCAACGTAACTAGATATAATATACAGTAGAACTTCCATATAACGGTCATCGAAGGGACTGAATATAATGACCGCTATTTAGAGGTGCCCGTCCTACAGAGGTGACCGTTAACGGAAGTTTTACTGTATTCATTAATTTTGAAGTTAAAAGTACTTCAATTAATTTTTTCCGTATTTATCTATACCAGTATTATAGCTTTACCTAATAACAAAACGAGTTAAAAAAAAAAGTAATATGAAAATATCTTAATTTTGAATAATAATATAGGTACCTATCTTTGTCACCTTGTTTTTTATATTATCATTATCGGAGCCGTCTCTTCAAAAATCCTATACCCATTATCGCAGCAATCTATATTATAATTTTGTACCACGCATACCGCAATGCTACACAAAGATTTGACCATTATATTATATTATTATTATGTAACATATGCGCGCGCCGTCCGCTTATGATCCATTATTATTATGATGCTGCTGTTGCGACTAATGAACGATCATTATTTATAGGTACGATATAATAATATGATAATATAAAAAATAATGATAATATAATAATATTGTATAGGAATTAATAAGCGCCGCCTCGTCGAGAACGAATGAAACGATGTATCATTAAAACTAATAACATTGATTATTATTAAAGTGAATTTATATAATGTTATAACGTGAAGTCGTGTAATATGTAATGTAATGTAACATTCGAATCTCACCATAGCACGCGCGTATTATTATTAATACAATTTTGCGGTATATTACCTCCATAAAAATAACAGATTTATATGCGTCATGAAACTCGTTGATATCATGACGATAAACAAAGTAATTGTATAAACCGATTATTGTTTTAATTTTTGTTTAACCAGCTTTCGCTTTACTGCAGCAGTGCAGCACAATATAAATTATACTGGTAAAAGTTTGTGTTAGAAATATGACCAAAATTTGGCACAGTCGTGCAAGTTCAAAACAAGTTGACCGTCGCCCCGCGTGCATATACCGACAATGGGCAACTCTTTTAATCACAAAACGTACGCCACTATATAATTTTGCAGTTATTATATTGTGCAAAAGGTGTCCTTGGTGTATTTTTACCGTAATTTAATTGTTTTCCATAGTAATAATATGACATGCGATATTTTATCATTGGGGGATATCATATAAGAATAGTTTAACTCCAGGTCGTAATATTGCTTCACATAATAGATACCCTATAGACTATAGCCTCTATATTATTATGTTATAGAAATTGAGTTGTCATTTTCGCTTGAATAAAATAATAGGACGGATATGCTGCAATATTTGTATGCAACAAAAACAGTGATTGGCTTAGTGTATATTATTTTGGTTGTGTACTTGCTAAATTCAATTGTCAGATCATTGAACCATTGTTTTTAATATTTATCCACTTATTATTTATAACGATTTACTGACGTTGGTACTACCCACCTGAATTCGACTTGTGCATTTGAACGAGCTTATAAGTATGCTTCGATGTATCATTTTTCAAAAAATATCAAACAGGAAATACTATTATTATATATTATTCTGAATGCCTCCAAGTATTAAATTCAAAACTAAGAAATAATTAAATATCATAGATTGAAAATGTGTTTTTGAGCTACCGTGTCATTGCTTGAATAATTTCTGGTTTTTAATTTTTAATTTAAAAGCATATTACCTAAACATTATAATTTTTTATAAATCTATAGAATCCAAGTACAACATATTTTCATAATCATATTAAAATATTTTACTTCTCAATTTACAAAACACTAACACAGATTATCAAATTAATATAATAATCGATGGTAGATACGATATAGGTACATATTAAGGTAGTATATATGTAGGCGATTATATTTTTTTGAGAACGGTGACAATTATTAAAATGGCTATATTTTTGAAAAATTCAGAAGACGGTTGTAAGAATAATAAATAAATAAATATGATTTTTACAAAATCCAAGGCTGCTTTTTCATAGCATATTATATACTAAAATTCTTACTTAAAATTAGTATAATTGTTTATTATTATTTTATGCATACAAAAATAAAATATTAGCCATTAGGTTGATATAGGTGTATATTATATATATAGTATGTAAAGGTTTGATGGTTTTATACTAATTGGGTTCAAGTTGTTTATATATTATAATAGCCATAGTACCCATCAGCTATATGTATCGTCTCGATTACCAGCCGTAGATAACCTGATCGTTGCAGGCTTTATATTTTATACAGAAATACGTATTAACTCGGGTTCTAACTTTAATGAGTATCCCACACGCGCCAATTATATTCAGGTGCTCAGAACTCGTCTCCCCGGTCTATACAGCTAATCGAAAACGTTAACTATCTCGATTTGTAATATGAAATATATCTCGCTTCGTGTATAGGTTAAACGGGGCAAAAATATTTTTTACCGGATCAAACTACAATTTTTGTGGTTTAAATATTGTACATATTACTGTAGTATTCTAAAACCATGGAATCCGTCGGTATCGTGCAGTATTGGTAGATCCCATTATTTGGACCAATTTTATATAATGTCACCCTAATTTGTCATTTGGATCAAATTGTTGGTGCGACCTGCGTTTTTCTCCAACTAGTTTTTCCAACGACTATCGCCTCTATTTTCTTCTGAATATAAAACCATGCGTATTTCTTCTCTAAAAAATAAATTTATTATTTATTTTATTTGTTTATACATGCATACTATATAACACAAATAATTATATGATTTGTATTCAGATTTATTATAAATATTTATAACACTCCTAACATTAATAATATATTACTATGTATATAGGTGTGTAACTAAAAAATGTACAATAATTTGTGAATATTATTATTTAGATATAACTTATAACTTATTATAGTTCTAAAATATTATAAAAAAATTATATTTAACTACATTTTATAATTCCGAATCTTATTATTTAATATTTGTCATTTTTTTGGATTTTTCTATATATTTTCTAAATTTGTTTACCTACTATCATATTAACCATAATTGTGGGGCTTAACTACTTCATCCCCGCCAAGTGTGCCTATAAATATGAGCGCAATAATTGGTAAGTGTGTGAAAAATTTAAACTTTTATGGTTAACCATGTAGCCGTCTCTATAGGTGTTTATTAATTATTTAGTCTAAACGTATTCCATCAGTTTGGTTTAAACAGGTTATGTTTTGATCGGTCGATACGTTTCAAACGTTCTTCTCCTTTTGGTTTTTCAGTTTTTAATTGCGCAGATGACAGATGTAGTTCTGATACCTACGCAATAATCATATAAAATGCTAACATTATTTGGTTTACATATGCACTAACCACGGATGGCTTCTGAAATCAAAATACAACTACATATTTTCAAAAATTATAAGCTATTGAGCAACTAAATACATCACAATAAGTACTAATGTTAACTTTTAATATTTAATATTAATATTGGACAATGATTGAATTCCGTCTAAATCTATAGTTTTTATTCATAAAATCAATATAATACGTCAGGAATCTTAACCCTTTAGTATATTAACAAATTCAATTAAAGTTGCAGACACTGTTGAAATTCATACATTTTAAATTATACAATAAAGTATAATCTTTCTATAAACTGATTAATTATTTGTGAATCATTTTGTTATAGCCCTTTTACCCAACACTGGACAATATTAAATTGTTATTCGACTATAATGCATACCTATATAAACATAATATTATAATACCATGTATAAACAAGCCGGGCTCGGTAAACATCAAGTTAAATACAACACACGAATAATATTGCCAACAATACCTGCAGCACTGCAATTTATTAGTCTCGAAAGGAAATCCGTATTGACGCGTGAAGGATTTCAGAAAATAAAATTGCAGAAATGTAAAATATAATAAAACTATAATATGTGTACACGATTTATCACGAATATAATATTATTATACGACCAACCACGCCGCTTAAGGATTATATCTATTATTTTTGAACAACTGTCAGGGCGGTGTGTAAACATAAAATGCGTAAAAAGCGTCACCTTTATTTTTTTTTTGTTTTTTTTTTTTTTATCGTTTATCGCGCACACAAAGCGAGAGAATAAACATCGTTTGCTCAAAACTTGCATAACAATCATATATTATAGCTGGTATTATACTGCTTGTACCTATAATATTATACTAACGCACTACCGGCGAAAGTCGGACGCTTCCTGATTTTTTTGATTTTTTCCTTTCTAAAAAAGGGATAAGTAATGTTTTTATTTTTTATTTTTTTTTTATATCTTTCCGATAAATCGCGCTTTGTGTAAAATACCTATATTATGTCTATACTCGGCGCAGTCGCTCCGTCTGCCGTACAATGGAAATTACATTATATATTATTATCTACCGGTGGGTGAAATCGCCCATGTACCTATATACTATTATGTATCTCCGACCACGGTAGTACACGCGTTAACGTTGGTATATATATATATACCATGGCATATATAGAAATACCCGCAGTGCACATATACCTAGTGCACACAGCGACAGACGTCGAATATAATAATATTCATTCATTGCGGGTATAATATGACACATATTATTATAGACGTTCTTCAATGAGCTGTGATCCGAGTGCACCGCGTATTGTACAAATAATAATAGTAATAATAGTATAATATTCGCGTTGAATATATAATATCATTCACGTGCATTATATAAACGAAACATCAACGGAGTCGAAAAGGACCACCGGCTGGCACGACGGACGTCTATAATAATAATAATAATAATAATAATGTGTTACACCATTACACGTATTATACATATGCGCGTACTGTGTACCTATATATTATTATATATATGTAGGTGCAACCTGTTGGCGAGCGGTCGAATTCACACGGTCCGATCCACCGCCGCCGCAGCGCCGACCTCCCCTTCGAAATAATATGCACATCGTCGGTAGTCGAGAATAATGAAACATCGCGTACAGCATAATGTTAGACATATATACACGCGCGTTGTTTGTTCCGATTTGTCCGTCGTCTTCCTGGTAACTATAATGCAAAAACCCGTGATTTAAAAAATAATAATAATAATACCGATTGTATAGGCGCATGATAAATAGGTATTCTCGCGGATATGTTTACTTAAGGGTTTATGATGTACCTTCGTATAATAATAATATTATATATAATAAGTCGTGTAACGGAGATAAATATTTGCACAAACCGTGTATGGACCATAATATTTAGACGTACCTTCAATGCCCGTTCTATGTCCGCATTCTGTACACGGCATCATCATAATATTATTATTATATTGTTGTATTGATGTGTATAATATTGTAAGGTGTGTATAGCTGGTAAACGGAAAAAAAAGTCACCAATATTTTATTAAAAATATGTTAGGTATACGTTTCGACGTGAAAAGAAAATAACTATTAATTTATGTGAATTTATATACCTTAGATAATAATATAACTTTTTTATTTAAAAAAAATTAATTTGCTTAATTTTACATCTCAGTGACTTATTATATTGGAATATAAATATTTAAAAAAATATATTATAATGATTGATTCCAGCTCATTATAAAATTGTCCACATACATTTCTTAACCGAATTAATAATTATCATGCATGATCTGCCCTTTATGAAGTATTTTATAAGTAAATTGTGCAATTTTATGCCTAAAATCTTTATCATTAGTACCTTAATATATAGGCAGGTATGCCTACTGTTATTTTAGTTTGCTAAGTCATTAATAAAAATAATATTATCTTAATAATGTTATAGTTATTCCCGTTCTTTCGGCTTATACTTTATAGTTTATACCCATATAGTCTTAATGTTCATATAATTATAATATTATACTGTTGCGGTGACACATATTGTGTATTGCATTTTTGACTTGTGTAGTTGTGTATGAGTTATACCTAAATTGGAATATAGTAATACTATTATATTATATAGTGTAGTAGTGTACATATGTATATTATTCATGATTTTTTTCAATAGCCACGCAACAATACATAATAAAAATAGAAACAAAAATATTGAGTACTTTTTATTGAATTATAATATGATGTTGGTATATATGTACTTGTAATAACATTAAATAATATGTACTGGTTGATCTTCTTACAGGAAGAACCGGTGACGTGGATGTGCCGTCGGAACCGGGCATCGTCATATCCAGAAAACAGAGAAGAGGAAGGACCGCGTTCACGGCCCAACAACTGGAAGGTTTGGAAAGGTCGTTTTTGGCTTGCCAGTATCCGGATATAGCGGCCCGGGAGACTCTCGCCGCTAAATTCGGACTTCCGGAACCTCGAGTCCAAGTAATAAAGCTACCCATATACACTTATATCTATGCCATTGTTTAGAACAACAGTAATAAATGAATATCTTTGTTGATCACTAATATGAATGCAGCTGGTCATCAACCGGTGGGAGTGATACACTTTTCATATATATATATATATTTATAAATCCGTACCCCCCAGCTGCTCCTATAATGTATAAGTCGGACTCTAACGAGGTCAACTTGGTATATAGTTCAAATTAAGAGTATTTCATTAAATTGTTTACATTAATGTACAAAGCAAAATATATTACGATATAAACATAATAATAATAATAATAAATCAATTTGAAAAAGTGGTAAGTTTTTATTTATCAACTTTCTTTTTGGTTCTCGAATAATAAATATACTAACTAAAATGGGTCGTCCAATAACTAATAATGACTAATGAGGTTGAAGACCACTTCAAAGGTAGAACATTAATGGCATGTACTGGGTTCGGTGTAAAAATATAATAATTGGGACAGTTTTTTTAAAAATTTAATCTCAAATCCACCATTATATTTAAAGCACTGAATATATGTTGAACACATCAAGAATTACAATCGAAAAAGTGAAGCGTCGAACTATAATCTATATAGTTTATATAAAATATTATTTTCCATATATTTTTATAAAATAGGTATTAAAATAATATATGCCTGTATAGTGTATACCTATTATAATATATACTTGCATATGTAATGCTTCATATATAACGTAATATGACGTAATCATTTATATGTTTGAGTGATTGACGTTAATATCGAAAATATATTTAACACGCGCTGCGCGTATTTATATTGTTATTGCTTCGGTTGGATAATCAAATTTTTACTATTTTATTTTAAATTTACTAGAAAATTATATATGACTTCTGTTCTCGGAATATTAAAAAGACTTTTAAATTTGTTTAAGGTGTGGTTCAGCAATCGGAGAGCGAGATGGAGGAAACAGAATAGTTCCAACGTACAACACAACATAATCAGCAGCAATTTTTCTGAGAACCTAAACACACCTTCCTACACTGGTAATTTCTATAATACATTATACAATTTTACAATTTACATATATGTTTTGTAACACCGACGACGTCTAATAAATTTAAAAAAATAGATATCGTGTTGGCGAATGTATTAACTCTTGGATCATCACGGTAGGTAGGTACTAATATGAATGCCTATGATGGCAGATTACCCACTGAAATGTCATATAGGTACCTAATGTTCATTTTACGAACAATGATTGATTACTAATAATCAATAGGTGCTCATACTGTTTTAGTGTGGGAATAAATTCTAATGCTTAATGTAGAAACTTCAAAATCATTATTTTATATGTTATGAAGACGCGTTTGTTTGTAAAATTTTTTGTTTAAACAATTTCTTTGATTTTAAAGGGCCCTACATACCTAATATTATTGGTAAAACTAGGGACTATAGTGAATATCATGTTTTAATTGAATATAGTTTAATTCATAGCTAAGAGCTACACAAAATTGCTTTCATCACATAGAGTTAATAATTTAAAATTGTGTTTTGCATGTTTGAACCTTTTCCACTGAAAAGTGTATTTATTATAAGAATAATGCCGAACGGCTTTTAAAAAATAGTGTATATAAGATAGGTAAAGCATTCTAGAATAATCATTTGATTGTTTTAGATAAAATTATAAAATACATAGTATTATAATGTTGGTATATATTATTATATAGTACCTACATTTAAAAATACATATTATTTAATAATTAAATTAAATAGATTGAATTTTATTGGACTTATTATTTTTCTTCCTAATTATTCAACTTAAATATTATTACCTATAGTGGGTATATTATAATTGTTGGATGTTATAAATTGCGATGAAGTACAACAGTATGATTATATTAATATATTAATCATATAATATTATACACATCATGTATCTCTATAGTACTAAAGTCTTATAGCTATTTCTCGTTTTAAATATTTAATATATATTTTAATACGATTGAAATTATTTGTTACATAAGTATATATTTATGAGACATAATATTCTCAATTTTTTTTTCTTTTTGTTAAATAATGAAAAAAAATAAAAACTAATGTATGCGGTATCGTATATTTGTATATTTAACCTATGAATAATAAACATACGTAATTGAAAAAAATATGATTTCTGTCAATTAAATTATGAATACATTAACTGTTCGTGTATATTGCCTCAAACACAATCACGGAATACATAATTTACTAAACCAAATTTTTAACATTTTGTGAGTTCAACTAGCTTACGGGGTTTAATTCGTTGTCTGTCCATGTTTAAACATATTGATTTACTGACATCCAATATAATATTATGTATTTATGTCACTTAATAAATTCGTATTAAAAAAAACAGTTAAATCTTAGAAGTAGTACTGCAGTAGACTGCAGATATAGTAGTATTTTTAATTATTACCACATTATTGTATTAACTCGTATAAGTCGCAGGTATAATGACAAATCGAATTACCTATAAGTGAATGGACGTGACTATATTAAATGAAATGTATACATTTTATTATTTTAAATAAACTATGGATAATATAATAGAATATTATTATAATCCTCATAAACATTAATCACTGGTTGATCCATTGCAATTTCGGATTTATAAATGTAGAGTCTTCTACCCTCTGGTGGGCAAAATAACAATATTATTATAGGGATGAAGGTTTTAGTTATCGACATCACCGTGTACTTACAACGAAACCTAGTGATGTTCGATGTCAGTTCGCGTCTGCGATTTATAGACGTACAGATAGCGCCACGCGATGCGATTTTGGTTGATTTGACGTGACGTTCCAAAAACATTTTAAGAATTGTATTATATTATACGGTTGTCGATTTACGTTATGTATTGTTTTATTCTGACGATTATTATTAATTTTTTCCAGGCACAGCTGATTGGAGACTTCAACCTGGCGTTCAGTACAACGGTTACTATGACGGGTCTGCGTGGGACGAATACCAGCAAACCGCACGGAACAACGCGGCCCACCAATACGGAGACATGTTAGAAAATTTTTATAACTACTATCAAAACCCTTACTAGCGAATTTTTACAAAAATATACTGTGTACATACATTTTTCATCAAATTTGAATAAATAAAAAAATTATTATAATAACATAATAATATTATTCTCTAAGAAAAATTTCGATTATTATACATAAATACGTCATGATACATCTAATTTAAATGATATTATAATAAATGCCCTGATAATATTATGTTTAAAACGAAATTCAATGGGTGTCATTGTCTTACCATGTTATAAATTTATAATTTATATATAACTCAATACATAGGTATTTTATGAATTAAAAGCTTAATAATTATAATAATATTATGATCGCAATGTGTTTTGGTTTTAAATTTATTTCAGGTTACATAATATAAATAATATAATGTTCGTAATTTTCGAAATAAATTAATATTGATGCGGTTTTATCTGGGTAAAAGTGTTTATTATAAACGTAAACATCAATTTGTAATAGGTCGATGAAGTAGTAGGTGCAGGTTGGGTGGTTTAATAAATAATAAAAATAATGTTTTCAATACTATTATAACGGTTAGGAGTTGTGTGGCGTGTAACTATATTATATTTAGTAATTAGTATTAATCGTGTGACATAATATTTTATGTTGAAGTTTTAGTATATAGTTATACTTAAAGTTTGTTTTTGACAGTGCTTGAGGACAATAATAATATGTAAGTAAGAAGTATACCTATACTATGACGTATATTTCACCGGATCTTACACTAAAAACAATGATTATGTACGTTTAGGTCACACATTTAATATTATTGTGTGTGTTTAAAATCGTACCATGAGTTCTGCGGACGACAGCGACACCACACAGGTGGTGGGCGTTAGAGGCCACGACCCCCCCCATCATAGGTGAAAATTGGGGGGGGGGGGGTGCTAAGCCCCCCAAACTTCGCCGTATCCCCCCCAAAAACCTAAGACATACAATTTTAATATGCTTTATTGTAATGGTCTGCTTGCCTTTAATATATTCAGCCCCCCATCCCCTGCGGAAATGTCTTGAATTAAAACGTATTTATTAAAAATGCAGCTATTATCTAGTTGTATTAGAGTATTGTGCAATTTCAGGTAAATTATTAAGTAAATTAAATTACAATTAATCATTTTTTATTTGCAAAACCTTCTCCGAAAAACATCCGATGTGTAGTAAGGTGTGTAACCGACAGACGATGTTCTAATGATGCTTCCCACGAATACTTTTATGATGATCAAGTGACGTTCAACAAATTATGCGCACTGAAATTATAGTAAGAGACGTAGGTATTTACTTTTTACTGGTCGGAAAAAAACCAACAAAATATTAAAATAATAGAAAAATGTTTTGTCAAAAATCGAACATATTTTTTTTAAATATTATGTTGTAACTTGTAAGTACCTAACGTAAGCAAATAATATTTATCACTCTTAGTTCCTTCCACACGAAGTGTCGGTCATTAAAATGTACCCTTTACCCCTGATCGTGTATATGTTATGGCAACTTCATCTACACCCACAGCACGGATGGTCAGGTTAAAGGGATTATTGCATTTTACCGTGTTTTATGTAGCACTTGAAATTGATATTCGATACCGATTTTAAATACAGGATAAAACCTTTGAAACCCAAATCGAAAAAAATTAATACCGGTAAACAAAACCGAAGTTAAAACGGAAAAAATTAATACCGATAATCATAACGGAATCAGAAGAAATAAATACAAATATCTGAAACTAAAATCAAAATAGGAAAAAATAAATACCGATATTCGAGACCGAAATTGAAATCGAAAAAAATTTTTTTCGGTTTCAAATCCTGTTTTATAGGATAACAATAATTTAGGAAAACTAGTAGGACAGGTAAATGAAAACGAGTGTGAATGTGTATAATCTAGAAATGGTATGGACTATGGATGAATGGTATATTTTCGAACATAGGTATTATCCACTCGAACAATAATATTATATAATATAAAAAGTTTTTTTATGACCTGTTTAAACTGCTAGGACTTTAAGTTACAAAGAGTCGACTGTATATAGGTATGAAAAAAAGCTTTGATTAATACATGCAGAAAACTCATTAACATGAACCCAAAATCCATTTTCAAAATTAAAATCTGACAAACTATAGCCCTATAGCTACAGATTTCACGGCTGTCACCCGCGGGTGTGTTAATAATAGTATTATGTGGTATAAACAACACCTTTTTGTTTCAATGACTGCAATAGGAGTTCCTTTAATTTTTATATTTATTTCAATTTATGAACCGCAAACGTCGTATAAACCTGAATAAATATTGGTTTGAAAAACTTTTCAGACGGGCGGGAAGAAGTGGCTGATGAAAATGTGGTTATGTGAAAATTATATTATACAGAGTGATTTACCAAACATGTTCTCTATTGTTTTCTATAATAATAAAATTATTCAAATTACGATTTTTACAACTTACTGATTACTGATATACCTGCTTACTTGTGGGTCATGTTTTCGAATACTATTTGGATTTTTATACCATTTACATATAGTGTTACGTGGCGATGCTGATTTATTTTTTTCACTAGAGAATTATCTTCTTTTACTGTAAATTATTATAATCCGATAACTTTTTTAAAAATATCTAAATATAAATTCCAACTTATAGTTTTTGAGTTATTTAACTTTGTATACTATGGATAATTAATATTACCTAGTCCAATCAACATTTTATAATATGTAATAATCATATGTTATATGATATATTTAATATGAAATTTTGTTTTATATTTTTGTAAAACTATAAGAACTATTATCCTTAATATGTAGCCATGTAGGTACATATTAATAACTATAAGAAGATACTCTCTTAAAATTTTTATCGACATTTTTAAAAGAACCGTCTAATTTATTGTAAAACCGTTATTGTTTGAAAAAACAAATTGTATAGCCTCAGAACACTCCTCGAATGGTCTAAAAACTCCCATAAAGGTTTACTTAAAAATTTAAAAATTCATAATAATTTGTATAAATTCGTAATAAAAGAAGAAAAATGGAGATGAGCGTGCTTTAGGTGAATCGCCCTGTATAATATATTATAATGAAGCGTGTAGTCGGTGTAAATGAAATTAATATGTCGCGACTAAATCGATATCGCGCAATGCGAAATAATTATTTATTAGGGTGTGTGTGAAATAAGTTCGTAGTGTTAGTATAATAATATTTTTTGATGCTCTTCTTTATTGCTCTGAACGTGTACTATAATATTATTATTATTATATAGATTCAACCCGTCCGCCGCCGCTGTGGCTTACGGCGCGCACAACGAATTTGCGGCTAACCCGACCAAACTGCGTATGCCGCCGACCCTGCCACCACCTCCACCGACGACTCAGCCGCCAACCGCCACCGCCGCCGCAACTTCCGCCGCCGCCGCCTCCATGGGATACCATCAGTCGCCGACCGCGGCGGTCAGTCGCTGGACGGAATTCGGCAAACACACCGCCGCCTCCACGGCCGCAGTCGACTTCCCGGTGGCGTCTTATTTCAACAACAATTTATTATGATATTGTTATCGAGAACTTAACCGTAATAATAATAATTGTGTGTATAATATTATCGTATATTGCGACTATGATAAAATTGTAACGGACGACTACGTTACCACAAGTCTTATACCGCACCGACGACTTATAATAAGCGTTCATTGGGTACCCGCTAAAATGCGCCCACGTCCTGCGTGTAATATTATATTGTTATTATATTAATATGCATGGCAATAATATTCAACGAGCGAGCTCATTCAGATTTTTCCTAAAACTATAGTTCATGCAAATTTTGATTTTTCGACTTCTTGAGTACCTGCCTATAATATCAAATAAGTTTTCAATAAAGACCCTATTTTTAATTGCCTGGATTTTAAATATATAGTGTCATTTTACGATACAAAGAAGAACCAACCATTTTCACTATAAATAATAAATTGTTTAGCAGATGTTTAATTTTTAAAATGCTGATGTATCTAAATCAAAATTTGAATGAGTAGTTTTGAGTTATTGAAGTGTGTGTACTAACATAGTATTGTGGTATGGTGCTATATTTAGGATATAAAGAGAAGCTATGATGATTTGAAAACTATATTTTACAATTAGGTATAAAAATATATGAATTTTATAATTTGTAATATATTTTCATTTGTTTAATAAGTATAATATGATATACCTATACATATTTTCTAAAATGTATACTATTAAATACTATTATCCTTTGTATTATATAATTGAAATCAATCATTTCAATAACTCAGAAACTATTCGTTTGAATTTTGATTTATACGTTTTTTTAATGCCCTTAACTCCGACAATATCCCAGGCAATCCCCTAAAGAGGTTTCAGAGGAAATGGTATAGAGACTTACTAACATAATTATAAAAAATAATAATAATAAAATAAACAAATGAACAAATATAATAAATAAATATTTTTATATACCACGTCCAAAGTATTACTGCTGGGTAATTCCTTTAATCATACACGTCATTCATGTTTCCTACTTCAAATATGCTTAATGTAAATAAATCTTTATAGATTATATATTTCAAATAAACGTTAAAATATATATTATATTATAAACCTGTACGCATCTACATTTTCAAAAAAAAAAAAAAAAATCTGCCTAACAATTCAATGTAAAACAGCAGAGTTCTTCTTAAAAAAAGAAATTTGTTTCTGCACGACACTTTTTAAATGGTAAAACAAAATCCAAGCATTGGAAAATACGATCCTATTGAGTTAACTAGGTGTTCGTAATAGATCCGAAAATCATAAATTGAATAAACGCATTATTAATAGATAAAAGAGGGGTGAGCGTGTGCTCGATGAATCATCCTGTATACATTTAACTGCCACCGATAAATTTTTTTTTATTGATAGCAAAATATCATACCAACATTTTCGATATCTACCGATAATCTATCCATCTTGTTTTTTACTTTGTTATATTAACGTGTTCGACGACGACAGATCGTTTATCAGACAATATAATAATATATTAATCTCGTCTCGCCTATCATATAGCTAGGTATAGGTATAATAATAATAATATTAGATACCACGATCAAAAAATATTTGTACAGTTTTAATAACAGACACACGCCAGTTGTTATCTTCAAAATATATCTTTAAATATAAAAATTATTTAGCAACTTTTACAGTTTTTTCTTCAGAGCTAAGCCGAAATTGTTTGTATCGTTTTATTCATATATATAAACATGGTCACCCTAACATTGTATCATACATCCTTGATGTACGGCGTTACATCATAACGACACCGAGTTTACACGAAATGCACTCATAAACATGTGCGTTGAGTGATGTTTTTCTAGCGGAAACGCTATATCGAAACACTCCCCCCTACTTACTCGAAATTTCCCACTTAAGTTTTCCACCCCCCGAACGGCGTCGAATCGTAAAAAAAAAGTTTCGTGTTACGTGTTTTCAAAGGCGTGGACCGATATATAAAAAAATAAAATCATCGTTCGCATGTTACGACGATACTGAACCGTAGACTTTTGCTTTTTTCTTCGCTTGTAATGTATAACTACGGAGTACCGTGAAATATTATATTAATATTGTTGTCTACCCGTTATGATGATTGTCCGTGATTTGGCAGTGCGAAATCAAGACGTGGCCATTTCGAACAAACACTACGCCTTATCGAGTCGAATTTACGTATTGTAGACTGTAGTACATACAACTGATTATTTAATAATAATAATATTTTCATTGTAAAGGCATACGTGGTATACCGATATCATATTATAGAGAATAATTATAATTTTATCGTCTGTTCGTACGTTGTAATACGAGTTTTATTTTCTGTCCGACACGATATTGTTAGACGGTGATGTTACGAACCGAACTTGGATTATTTGGGATTCAGCCCAAAAAAAGAACTGAAAAATGTAAATATATTTTGAACTAAACCCAAATACGCAAAAATAATAGTAAATAATAGTTTGATTATAGAATTTACAATTAAATTTAATTATATTAAAATATTTATCAATTATTTGGATAGGTCATATATATAATATTATTAATATTTGACCCAATTAAATGTACGTCACATAGTTACGAGAAAGAAATGCAAAGAAATGTCTATGTAAAATTATATATCACTTAAATCAACCAACATTTAAAATTGTTTTGAAGTTTAGGTTCGATTTAAAATTTGAATGGTTCAGATTTTATAAAACATTGGACGTCTGGTTTAGGTTCAGTCGTACTCAAAAATCAATTTTCGTTACCCCACCATAATTATAATCATCAGACTATAATACTTGTACATAGTATGGAATTTAGTACCTATTGTAGACTAGTTATCATTATTTAGATTAATTAATTTCATAAAATAGATATTATCAAAATATATACTGTACATAATATCTATTATATTTTGTTTATATATTTAATGTTTGTATAGATCTTAAATAAATATATGATAATGTTTTCGCCATTGTTCAGTAGAAACAATATAGGAATTCGTGTACATCTTTGTGCGTAGGTATTCATCACACCACATATTATACCTACTACAATTATATACCTAAACCGTGTTTGTGGCACGTTATCAAAAATGTTTAAATTATAATACATATATATTAGTTGGCATATTTCAAATAATCATACGTCCAGGAGAAAATCCGTTATAATATTATATTGAGGTAGTATAGAATAATATTTTTAAACCGTTGACCCTATTGTTTTATTATAATACATTAATTATTGTACCTCTATTTATATTAATATATTCTTTTCAAAAGGCGCTGTGCGCTAATAGTGTTATATTTTAAGACGGTTTATTAAAAACGTTGTTAATGCTGCAAAATCGATACATGCGTTGTACTTCGGTATTATAGTTGGCAAGTGTTCGTTATACAATCCGATCTTGGCTGTTTTTCACTAGCCGAGCGAATTCGGTCTTTAAATAAACACAACAATGAATATTTTATTGCACGCGTATAAATATACACAATTGAAAACCAATTTTACGACATTATATTTGGTTAGGTGATTCTAATTTATAAAATGTAGATTTTGTGTTGACAACAACGGTCGAAATAAATAAATAATGCTTTGAGCTTACTTTTAAAACCTTTTTAGTGTCCGATTATCAAATCCTCAGATGTCACAAATTCGTACTTAATTTTAATGACCAAACAAAATACTAACAATGTACTTCTGCTATATTAATAATCAATGAAATCTATTGATTTGCTCCGTATTTGATATTCAATACTCGTGACAAAATAATCAGTTATTTTCTCATTTAAAATTAATAAATAGGTAAGTTTACATTTTCCGTTCTAGGATTTAGCCTCTCTATTATAGTCTATAATTAATAGACATGCCTAGTCGTGTTACACTTTATTCTTTCCTCATAATTGAAAAAATAATGTCGAGAGAACGTCAACATAGAAGCTGTTAGACAAAAAGGATATATTTCTTCACTGTTCATCATTCGTCGAGTTCGTTACAATTAATATTTTACATTTAAACCAATAACGTGTGTTAAAATAATTATCCTTTTAATGTAGATAATGGTTACTGGTGGCCAAAACAAAGTTTGAAAAACCTCATGAAAACCGAACATTTCAGACATCAAACTATGAATGCTACCAATACAACATCGTTTTTACATTATATTTTACTCCGTTCTTTTGCGGTTTAGCTATGAAAATAATAGTTATAAGTCGTAACCTTTTCTGTACATAATAATAATGAAATGCTGTTGTAAATATTATTCGAACCTTTTATATTTAACTTTTTTTTTATAAATATTTTAACCACATAAAATATTAGGTACATGATAGTATTATATCGATTGCAATATTACGTCGTGTACCTACAACCTACGGTTGAAACGGTTAGTAAACTCGTAAAATTAATTGCGGTCTCAGTGAAATTTATTTTATACAATGCGAATAATATGAACAAACGGTTCAAACCCTGCAGCGTTGCTCATGTGGCTTATTATGGCGATAATAGCAAAAACAAAAAAAGAACTATCGATTATAACAAAAATGGAACACTGCTATTGTACTACGGCATAATAAACATTTGACGGTGACCGAAGTATAGACATTTCAAGGATCGCATCGTCATTGTAACTGTTCGACCAAATGCATCAGATCGGGTTCGGTTTTCAGAATGACGACTGCTTCTCCAGTGTAATTCTTGATCATTTCGTCGTAGTTCTGCAGTATAATAATAATAATAAAATAATTTGTATAGTTGTGACAGATACTTAGGTATAATATTAAATCAAAACTAACCGAGTTACAATGGGTTAAAGTTAGTTTAAAAATATCTACACAAAATCGCACGGACATTTGTAAATCATAAGTTAAAAAATTTAATAATTTAGTAATTTAAATTAAAACATTAACTCGGCGTGTTATTTAGCCAATTTTTGATTTATGAGATCAAACTGTTTTAAAAAGAATTCGGTGTATCTAAATATGGTATTGATCATACGCTTTGTCATTAATGGAAAAATGGAAATTGTTATTAGCACTAGTACAATTAATAAAGGAGTTACTAATTTATAAATCGTTAAAAAAATTGTGGTATATGCAGTATTTCCTAGCTTTTCCGGAGCTTCAACCTGAGGTCACTGGAAAGAAATATTTCGTGATCCCATTAAAAGGAAACACTACACTGTATATAAGTACACTATTATAGAAATGTTAAATGATATTATCATCAAAACACTGTGTCGTAAAAAATGTTGTGCTCGCGTCATTATACTCGACTCTCAATCCCCTGGGACTCTCGGACTCTATCTATATAACGTGTATTATGAGTGTTTAAAATATTATTTTTTTTATAATTATGATTATGTAATGGGGCTCATTAACGTATCATAATTTTTTTTAACAAACTCAATTTGGTTATAACTTACAACTTTAAATATGTTGAAAAAGGTGTGTTTTCTCAAAAAAACAATGCTGATTCGATAATAAGTCTAAAAGAAAAATTAAGAAAAAATATAAACATTGATTAAAACATTTCCGCGTTGTTAAAGATAAAATCAACTGTAGATAATATAATCTCTTTAGCTATATAACCACCGCCCAAATCGTACGAAATATAGTTTATGTTTTAAAAATATAAAGTCTTAAGCAGTAAGTCCATGTTACCTATTATTGCTGAAATGTTATTGGCAGTCGTAAGTTTCAATAATTTGGGCAAAATAATGAATATACATTAGACGCAATATAAGTGTAATATATAATATTATAGTCACTTAATATCTTCAGGACGTAATACATAATGTTAGGTATTAGTGATCACTGATTAGAAATTCTTATAAAAAAAATGGAAAAAAATGGGGAGGGATATAAATTGCGAAATTTACGTAGTATATAACTATGACTTTTTTTGGGGGACACAACCTACCGATTCCGGGAACTAGGAACATGATGTTCATCAATGTTGTACATTTATAAATTTAGACATGATTGATAAAATATGATAAAACTCCTACCCGTCTGTGTTTCATCCTCTTCAGCTGTCTAAGACCGCGCACCAAGTAGTAGAGCAGTAGGCCCCGGAATCGCGTGATTCCCGGTTCCAGGACGTCGGCCAGCCGCAACAGTTGCTCGCATATGTCCGTATTGTTTTCCAGTTGTTTTGTGGACAGATCTGCACAAAACGACAATAATACGAAAATACAAAAATAGACTTTGATCCGATTGTATAATGACTAATAAATTGTCCCTTATCTCAGTGTATAAGATACGCATACAACAAACCATAATGATAATATACAGGGCGAATGACACAACATCGTCCTCATTATACACTTTATAATTATTATATTAAATATAATTTTGTCAATCATATTATGTTGGGACTTCGGAATAACGAGTTGGGTCATTTTTGTCGGTTGATTTATTTTTAATACGAATCTCTGTAATTGGCCAACTATTCGATTTATAATATATCTACGTAATAGCACGTGACCACTCTTGAATGTTCATCCTTTTTTTTTCCATCGGTTTACAAAACTTTTCAATTCATTGTCGATCAGATGAAACTTATTACATAAAACATACAGGTAATAGTGTGCATCAGCCAGCAACTGTAACTATATCAAATTTTCAAAAGTTTTTATAAAGTCCTCGAAGTTTTCTGAACAATAAGTAAGTTATTTATACCTATGTATTTGTTAGCATACATTCGAAATGTGTAAGTGACCCCCCTTAGTTTCCCGTGAATATATTTAAAAAAAAAGTATTTATATTGTTTACGGTTTTATCTCAAAAATGTTTTCTTTAATATAGGAAACTATTACTTATTTTAGCGCTTTATCGAAGATTTTTAGTGTTTTTTTTTTGTAAAATTTATCAACCGAACACTGCAGTAGGTATACACTAAAATAAGTTATATAATCTACAGAACTACAAAAACGTGTCGGGTATACCAGCCGGGTATACCAACTTACCCGAAATCCGATCAGCGTACAGTTGGGCCAGTGCGTACTTGACGCCGACTGTGACGTGGTGGTTGGCGTGCAGCGGCGGCATCGTTCCGTCACGGACCCGTTCCAGGAACCGTTCGAAACCGGCGCAGTCACGGGTCTTGGATAGCGCTCCAACGGTTTGCAGCGCGTGGGCCGCTTCGACGTCGGTAGCGAGTCGTCCGCATGTGGTGCACAACCATTGGCCCGCGGCTGTGGCCCGACCACCCGGACACTGGCCACCACCACAGGCCACCGAGCCCAGGTGCGTACCCAGTTCCACAGGATCGGCGCACCGAGCGCACGCGCACTCGAAACATTTTGCGGCCGACAGGTGACGGCGTCGGTCCCGCGTGCACCACAGCGTCTGCGTGTACGTGGCCGTGATGGGGTATCCTCGGGCTATGGGTACCGCGGCCACCACTCGGATGGTCGGCTGACCGTCAGTCTCGTCACCGATGAACACGTGTTTAGTGTTCGGCGTACAACAGTGGGCCATCATGGACGCACGCCCGTACACGGCCCGGAACTTGCGGCCACCCGGCCGTCGCACCTCGAACGCGTTGGTGTCCAGCACGGCGGCCGCCTCAAGAGCGGACCGGTGATTATGACCGTAGCCCGCCGACCGCAGACCCAATCGATCCAACACGAATGCGGCCACGTTGACAGCGTACGCACGGTACAGCGGCGTGTTCAGCCTGTCGTCCAGGTGTGACTGTAGTGACCGAAACTCCGCAGCCCGGCGGCCGTCCCGCTGGTGCAACAGCAGCATGCACCGGAGCGGCATCACGAAGCAGTAAGCGGCAGACCGACGGCTATCGTAGTGGCCGTCAATCAGCGGACATTCGGCGTCCCGGTGCACGGGCGCCGCTTCGCACCGCGGCCCGCACACCGGCCATCCACACTTCGAACACTTGTAACCCGCGGTGGGTGCGTAACACGTCAGGCAGACGGGTGGCGAGCCAGCCTTGGGGCCGACGACGAGCGGTCGTTCCTCGAGCAGCACCTCACCGGCTACGATGTCCCGAACGGCCACCCAGTGCCGACCCAGTTCTGGTGACTGGACTACCGCGTACGGCGGCGCGGCGCCGTCGTCCGTTGTCTCCGTACCACCGGACGACGACATGTACGCTGCAATATTATAATATATACTTTATACGGCGTATAGCTGCAGGGTTATCGGTAGCACTGAGACGTCCACGCGCCGTGTTATGCAGTCCGCCGCGGCCGATTGCATTCGGCGGCTATATTTCGTCCGCGCGCACCGCCCGGTCCGGTACCAAAATAATCTCTACTGCAGAGGAGGGGGAAATGGTCCGCGGGGAAGCACCAAAGGCGTCCGCCGTTGTCGCGAAATCCGCGCCACACCGTATAAATTTGCCGGTGGACGAACGAGCGTCAGGGGAGCGGTTATAATATTGTTATGACGTATAGTGGCAACGGGTAGGTACGGCGCGGGAAGGGGGAATCGGTGAAAAAAATCGCGATGAAAACAAAAAGAGGCGGCGATGACGCGTCTCGTACATGGTCTCCGCCGACGGTGTAAATAATATAATAATATATTTACGCGTATGGGCTCGTAAAACGTCCCCGCGAGGGCCTCGCGAGTGCGATATTCGCGCCTTGTCCATACCGCACCGGCGGAATAAAAAAAGAAAAACGCGGGGAAAAAGCGCTTATAATATTATATTATTATATAAAGCGTCATATTTTTACGGCGTCTCTCGTTTTTTATGGAATTCAATCTTGGACCGGCACATAAACACTGCCGTGTATGTTAAAGCGGGGTGGGTGCGTACGCAGGGTACGTCGGTGGATGTGTATAATATGGTACACGGTCGAACTTTGCTGTGAGCGACGGTCGGGACATTTTTAAAGTGTGTTTTAAACCCGCGTGGGTGTTCAATATTTAGATGGTTTCAGTGGCGTGGCGAACTAAAAATTTTCCAGAGGTTATATTATAGTCTGTCGAAAAATATGGTTTTTGCCTTTACGCTACGTAACAAAACTATCGAGACTTTGGCCGGTCCGGTCTTAATCCTGCAAGAATCTTTGCAATGATTGCCCCTCACATGTACCTATATGTATTCTTTTCCGCCGATTTGTTTGAAATAAGCGTAAAATTCAGCTGCAAAATTTAATCTGTCTACCTCTTTGCAAAATTACTATTAATTCTCAAATGGTCTACGACATAGATGTATTTTATTATCATACCCTGCAGTTGGTCGAAAACCCCTATTGAAACAGCAGACAAACAAAAGTTTGTACACGAGTGATTATATATATATATATAGGATCTCACAATCTCATGGAGTTGTTCTTTACTATTTCTGGAAGCTTATAATATTATAAACATTTATTATAAAAAATATGTGTATCGAAAAATCGTTAATTAAAAATATATAATAAGAAATCTGCAGGTACAATACATTATAGTATATACCATATACATGCGTACATGCCCGTACAGGTTGGTTGAAGATTTTATACTCGAAAATTGTATAACATCAAGTTGATCGTATTACTAGTTATTTTATATAATATTATTAACTAAAAAATTGATTCAATAATATAGAGGAAAAAGATATTATACGTTGCCAGCAACATTTTTTATTCATATTATAAATACATTTTATTAATTTTTAAAAATGTTTGAAAATATTTCCTTTTATCTTCTCGTTTTTATTTTTATTTTTAATTTGTTACGATCATACGTTTAAAGTAGGTATGAATATTCTTGGGCGTCTCTTGTTCTGTGATAAATATTTTTACCTCAGTGGAGACCCACGCTTATATCCCATTTGGTGGAGCGTGCACTTACTTGTACACAGGTACTCCGCTTTCAATCGTCAAGGAGCAAGAGGGGAGGAAAGAAATGTCTTGAACGCCGAAATTCCTCTATATTTGGATCCATCGCACCAAGTCGCTAAAACGTGAGCTTATACACGTAGGTCGGTAAGTATATAGGCAGGTGTACAGGAAGATATTATGTTTGTAGATAAGTAGGTAGGTAGGTAGATAGACAGGCAGGCAGGGGGGTAGATAGGGGTATATGTAGGTACTTATATTATATAATATTCATTAGGGTACCGCCGCCGCGTGAGCATATAAAGTCGCGCGCAGTCCGTTACTTTTGCCCTCCGTGCGCGCGCGATTTGAATAAGACCCCCATATATTTAAGTAACTTTCGGGGAGACAGATGTTTTTAGCTCGTGAAACCGTCACGCGTGGTGCGAATAGCTTGTTGTACATATTATATCTATACATATATATGCATCGTATATAATACTCTCGCATAATACTTGCACACACACACACACACACCCATAGACACAACAGACATCCCTATGTATAATATTATATTATGTATATCGTGTGTGTGTGTGTGTGTGTGTCTAAACGGAAACTGGCACTTGACGTCTTTTGAATGTTTAATGGACAACGTCGCCTCGTGCGTGCGTGCGTG
The DNA here is from genome assembly GCF_005508785.2 of Acyrthosiphon pisum. Taxonomy (NCBI): domain Eukaryota; kingdom Metazoa; phylum Arthropoda; class Insecta; order Hemiptera; family Aphididae; genus Acyrthosiphon; species Acyrthosiphon pisum. The sequence goes on along the minus strand of NC_042495.1, from coordinate 7,203,382 downwards.
CGAACTACAGCGGACTTTTAGAGAGTGTCCCGTCCGCGTGCGCGAGCTCGAATTAACGAGGGTCGACGACGTAATATTTTCCTGAAGCCGAATCCTAACCCGAAAACCCATCGGGTGACGGGACACGAGCTCGACGTATATAGTGCAGAGGGATCGTGTCACTTGTACGTATATATTATTGTGATACAAGCATACGGATGAGGCGCACGTCGTGTAGTTGTATATATTATATTACGCGCGCAGTCACTGCTAGAATATTTATATCGTCCGGAAAACTCTTTGTTTTTCTTTACACACCCGCGCGAGGGTATCGTTTTTGATATTATAGGTATACTGCGATAAACGCCGCCGCCGCCGATATATTATTATATGACTCATATAAGTACCTCTATATATAATATTATATTAAACCGTGCGTTAGAATGGCACTTGACTCTTTTGGAGGTGTTTCTCGAAATTTTCCGGTTTCCTGCAGTGCAATGCCATAATACGGTCGTATGGCAGCGGTTCTGGAACACCCAATCTCATGACTTTTGTTTCAATTATTATATTAATTGTGTACACTCTTTACAAATTAAAAATTAGTGATTACTTTGTTTAAATCGCGTGATTTACATGTTATAATGTATTGATGCTTAAATTATAAATCACAAGTGCATATAGACACGTAATTTTAAAATTTTACTGTAAAAAAATGATACTTACCTGAAATAAATAAAACATTTTTTTTTTTTTTTGTTATTATACTTCACTTATGTTTTGTTATTATTTTATCGCTACACATCTGTATATATAAAAAGACTTGTCCTGGGTGATTCATCATCGCCTAGCCGGAACTGCTGAAGCTATGGATATGACATTTTCAGTAAATGTACTTATTACTATGTATAAGCGCATTAAGAAAGGATTTTTCGAAATTCGCATTTTAAAGAGGTGCTCAAACAGGGATCTTGAGGTTCACGATGGAAATTGGAAATTTTGTTTTTATTTATTTTTTAAATAGTTGCCATTGGTTACAGTCTACAGTAGAAATTAGTATTTATTTATTATTGTTTTAAATATTATTATATGGAATTCCATTGGTTATTTGGTCAGATCAGGTACAAGCTAGCACCAAATCAAATTATTGAACAAGTTACATCCAAAAACAGTTGAACAATCATAATTTTTTTAAGTTGCAATTTTTTACTGATAACGGAGTGCACGGGTTCAGCTTGGTATGAATGTTTGTGTGTAGATTAGACCTCTGGAAAGAAGATAGATTAATTTAATAAAGACTAAATTTGGTTTTTTTTATTCATTGGATTTTAGTACGGTTAGGTTAAGTTAGGATTTTGTATTAATTGATTATATTAATCCACCGTGGGTGGAATTAAGTAAAAGCGACAAACTTTGTATAACTTTGATACTTTAGAGTTAAATCATACACTTGCGTACAAACAGCACGGGGTCCGGTAGATTGCCTACCTGATAATATACTGCTGCGAAAAAGTTAAGATAAGTTTTGAACACCACACACCGATTATTAAATAACGAATTGAACAAAGTTTGAGTCATATAGAGTTGGTACCTACATTAAACGGAGAACGAAGCAGTGGTGGTTATACATGCTGTTCAAGGGAGGGGGGGCGAAAATAAAAACAACCCTCCCCCACCCCATAGCATTCATATATATAACTATATATAATATAAAGTATATACATATAATATAAAATATACACAAGGTATTATAGGTATAAAATATAAATGTATAATAATATTGGATGTAATGTCAAAATAACAGCTTATTCGCTTCATTGATATATTAAAAATAAAATATTAAATAATACAATTCAAATTAATAGGTACTAGGTAGTGGAAATATGAAATTACAACTATTTAGAAAAATACAAATAAACGCATTTCAAAATAAATCACCAACGATCAAATAATGAATGTCTAGTACTGATAAGTGATAAGTGATAACTGTTATTAGTTATGTTAAGCGTGCCTGACCGAGACATAGAGTTGATAATATACAATACTATGATCAAGGTGGATATATATATATATATATATATCCACCTTGACTATGATAATATATTATCCGTGATTAAAACGAAAAAATATTTTGCTATCAAATCATAAAATTCAAAAATTTGTAGATAGATGATGTGGGTCAGTGATATACCAAATTTAAAAAAAAAACCAAATCCCAAGGGGGCGGTCCACCTTTCGCCCCCTCTTATAACCGCCACTGCAACGAAGTGCACGGGATCAGCTATTTTTGATAACAATATATTTATCATTATTACCGCTAGAAACATTTCAATACGTTTTCATTAACCATTTTTTATATTTACTTGCCGATCACATTAAAAAATAAAATTTGAATAAAAAATTATACATTTCAACATCCGGAGCCAAAATAATGAACCAATCACGGGCGAAGCTGTGCCGGGTCGGCTAGTCAAATATAAATGATAAATTACACACCATGTGTATACTCCGTTTTTGTATCCCGGTGTCTACGGAAAATATTGGTTCTTGATTCGGACTTCAGAGGCATAACAACGATTGTTTTGATACAAAAAAATAAAAATCTTATTAGTCTTCCGTCCACGTTGAGACGCGCCATCAACACTTTCAAAGAGAAAAAATTAATTAACTGCAAAAACCTTATTCAGAAACTTTAAAATCGATGGCAATTAATGTTAAAATATTTGCGCTGTACTTAAATTTTTTTCTCTTTTGCTCCTTGTTTAATCTTATCGTCAGCCAAGTTTCAGAATAATCTAAATAAGAACAACTACAATATTGTTAACGGTTATTTTTTAACAAGTCGCAAAAGTGTTTATTTCAAATTAAATGGAAGGAAAAAACAGCAATACTAAAACTGATGACGAAAACAGACGAAATATAATAATTGATTTGAGAAAAAAGTTAAAACTCAATCATTGGAAAATTATTGTAAATGTGTGTTGACGGATATTATTGTTCACCTAAAAAAGTCAATATAACATTTCCAGCATTCATGGTCTGCTACATTGACGTATCTACCGTATGTAATATTTTTAGTATTTATCGGGTATTTTATTGTATAACGATTTTTTTGAACAAAAATATATGTTAATATTTTTCATTAGACGGTGACGCATTTTTATTCTATTTTATACAATATAATATGTTATGGATCGTATACCCCGCCTCCATGGTTTGAAAAAAAACTTCATACCACCGAATTAGTCGAACACCGGTGATGACCAACTTTCTAGACACTGAAACACGGTTTTCGACTTTACACTTTTTTGCACACAAAAAATAATATTTTCACTTTGACGCCGCTGGTGGATTACTCATTTGATATTCTGTTTGACGAAGTCGGATTGCCTACCTAGGTGACTAAGTTGAACAACTTTTGATTGTCACTTGAAGTGACTGACTTGTTAGACACTCAAACACGTCTTTCAGATTTACGCTTTTCGATTTTCATACAATTTTGACTTTCGTGGAGCCACAAAACTGCGTATACATACTTTACAATAGACACCGATCGAAATGTTCTGTATACGGATACGATTTATAATAGATATTATAACATGTTTAGATATGCATAACAATATATGTATCGAGCATCGGTAAAGGGTGTAAAGTGTTGTCCAAGGTATCAAATTACATATGTTCTAAACGAAAAATGCATATGTTTTCAAATTCTCAAAAAAATTTTTATACTGATATAATATTATGTATTGTAAAGGTTACCTATTACAATATAGTTTAAAAAATTTAAACGTTCCAAGAGGTTTCGAGAGCTCAAGACTTCAAATCGAATTCAACGAGTAAACCTCTCTTCATTTTTTTAAATTTTATTAATCGTTTTAATATCATCAAATATTCTATTTTTATACACGCTTATTCGTACGTTTACAATCACTTAGTGAGTATACATTTCTTTAAACAAAAATGGGCCATAATCCTTTGTCATGGCATCACTTGACAATGCATATTCCGATTTGGCTGATTTTTTTTTTCATTCTGTTCGTAATTCTCAGGAGAATGTTTATATGAAAAAACATTTTAGGAAAATTCAACGGAAAAGTGGAAATGTGGATGTCAAAAATACAATATTGGCGCCATCTATACGACAAGAAAATAAACTAAATAATAATATATTTATTATAAGATTGCTATTTTTATGATTGAATATAATTTTAGACCTGTATATAATATTTGGTCAAAACCATAAAACTTAGTAAAAATAGTATTCCTAACAGTAATTTTGGCCGTTGTTTCTGGACATCGAAAACAACGTGTTCATAAAATATTTGTTATTATGTATGACCCTCGAGAGGTCTGCAATCCAGATGGTTTGCCTGCCTGAAAATATATTTGTCGGCTATAATATAATATAATCGACGTCTTGACTGACTCACTAACTGATCAAAGAAGAGTCTAAATAATTATAGCTTGAGGCTTGCAATTTTTATGGTACCTTCCAAAATTCTCGTTTTATAAAGTAATGCTTGCACAAGTATTTTGAGATTCAAAATGGTCGATGACAATTTTTAAGTTTTGAACACCATACACCGAATATAAAATAACAAATAGAACCATATAGGGTTGGTACATTTAATGGGCAATGAAGTTCACGGAATCGGTCAGGATATTATAATGATATGTCGATCGAATTCTGTTGAATAATGTTGTAACTATATCGCGACCAATCATAAGTAATAAAAAAAAAATGTCAAATTAATTCAATTTTTGTTTGTTCATTTTAGTTTAACATTATGTGAGTTCAGAGAATAATTTATTTATTTAGAAGGGAGAGCCATGAGTAATTTTTGAGAGATCATCGCCACTATATTACTATACCCTTTTTATAATTGAGTTATTGTTCATAATCTATAAAGGCATATAAAGGATAAATACCTTATAATAATATACCTAAAGGCTATAACTAATATATTAAGTTATATGACTACACGCTGACAAACCTTTAATAATTATAATTTTAACCAAATACAAACGCAATAAACGTGAAGCATCGATAGGTATTTTCATAAGCACTCATACATTTTACAACATAAACAATAATAACTAATAAGAGTGTAAGACAACATCAGGGATTGGCAAAATACTTTCAAAATTATATTAAAATACAAAATACATTTGATTTTAAAGAGTAATTTCCAAATATATGAAAGGTACTATAGATACATTTGAAAAAATAAACTACATAATGAAATAAAAATAAATTGTAAGATTTCAAGAGTATTTTCAATAAAATGATGGTTGTTTTTCATAAGCCTAATGGTTTGGTTTTGATTTCTCTGAAACGTTAACCTAGATTATTTAAAATAAAGGCTTCAACAACTAGATCAGTAGCCTTCGGTTGTGTACATATGGTGTACAAATTAACATGATTAATGGATAATTTAGTTATAATTGCAATTTACATGGCTATGGTATAAGTAGTTTTGACAGTTTTATATATTTGAATTTTGAATTGTTTTAAGAATATTTATTCAACCAGTCCTAAGTCCTTGTACGGAAACGAATAAAACGTGTCTTGATGAGTGGTTAGGTTGAGTGCGAAAAACGAAAAGTATTTAGTATTAACTTAGATTATTTTTTTATTAAAAATAATAAATACTAATAATGTTATATAGTACCACCATAAACATCTAAATATTTAATTTAAACTTTTTTTCTAATATTTTTTTTTATCCTCTATATATTATAAGCAATGTATATAGAAATGTAATGCTTCAGTAATCGAAGCAGAAATTATTATAATTTTAGGCTGATAAAAAAAAAATAATAATAATTTAGTACAAAATATAATTAGTATTTACAATTTAAATATAAAATACACGCAATAAATTTGAAAGCACACAGTATAAATGCTAAATACGATGTACATTGTATACTATACAAGTATTAATAATTCTGCTGTATTGTTTGAACAAGTTTTCAATATTGTACTTTTGCTAGTAACTAATAAAAGCCATCGATATTTGATAAGTTAATATTAAAATTAACCATTAAAACGATTTTTATCTTATTTACTTACCCGTTTACGGGAGAGTGCGAACAAAATAAATAAAATAAATCTTCGTGTGTATAGTTCATTATATTATATACTCGCACACCGAAGGTAAAAAAAAAGTATAGTAACGATAATAATAATGTGTACCTACTTTATAATTATGTTGTTGGCGTTCATAGACGGGACAAGAAAAAAGATCGGAGGAAGAAAAAAATCAAAAAAAAAAAAGACCTTAAATATAGCCAGTCAGATCGGCTTTTGCACGGTCCACGTGACGACGAAGAAGTCGAACACAGTCCGAGACGCTGGTGCAGTGGTGGCGGGGCGGAAGGTAATTGAAACGTTACGAGCTCACTCCGCGGCGGCGGCGGTGGGTGCACACCGTCATCAACAGGCTACGGCCGCCGCCGCTAAGCATGCGTCGGCGGGACGCCACACGCCGCCGCGACGACGGCGTAACCACCCCGCACCACCGCCACCACCCCCGACAACCGTTTTCTTTTTCTTCCGACATTCTTTGCGCCCCCGTTTTCTTTTCTCCCGCCTCTTCTTCTTCTCGTCGTTCTTCTCGTCCTGCCGCGCACTCTTTCTTATATATATTATATTATATGTACACACCACCGCCACCGCCGCCGCCGCCGCCGCCGCCACCACCATCCTCCGTCACCGCTGTCGCGTATCGTTTTCCTTCTTCCGTTTCTTATTGCCTCGCCACCGCCGTCGCCACTACCGCCACCGCCACCGCCGCCGACCCGGGCCAGCGCGGTCTTCCGCAGAGCACAGACACGCACGCACGCAACAAACTCCGCCCACGGCGGGGCGCGAACACCTTCCGCCGCCGGCCCCGTCCTCTTTCGTGGCCAACGGCGGTAAACCAAAGCTCCGCGGCGGCCGCAACCTCCGACCGACGAACCGGCCGCGAAAAAAAAACGCTTTTTTAACAGTCAGTCGCGCCGGTCCGCCCGTCCCCGACGAAACGCACACCGCAGCGGCCGCACCACCGTCGTCAACACCGTCGACGTCGACGTCTTCGTATAGTCTTCGCGGTTTTTTTCCCCCGTCTCGTCGCGTGATTATTTCGTTCCCGTCTCGTCACCGCCGAACATGCACCTGTCGGAACCGATGAGGAACCGCGACGGTTTCCTCAAGGCCGACGTGCTGGCCGAACGGACGCTGGACAGCCTCCTGGCCGAACACCCCGGCGAGCTGGTCCGCACCGGTTGCCCGCACGTCGTGTGCACCGTGCTGCCCACGCACTGGCGGTCCAACAAGACGCTGCCGGTTGCCTTCAAGGTGGTGGCTCTCGGCGAAGTGCCTGATGGCACGCCGGTCACCATTCGCGCTGGAAACGACGAGAACTTTTGCGCGGAGCTCCGCAACTGCACCGCCTTGATGAAGAACCAGGTGGCCAAGTTCAACGATTTGCGGTTCGTCGGCCGGTCCGGTCGAGGTGAGTGTGACAATTATTTGAACTATTGTGCTAGGATATTATTATTATAATTTATGTTTATATCCACCTCGGTGTTCGTTACTTTGATAAATCGACTTCGCACATTGCCGAGATAACGTAAGGCTAAGTAACGAGGTTTTTGGAAAAAAAAAATTTTAATACGAAATCGGCGCTGTGGTTGGCTGAATCTTGGTGGTTACTGGTTAGTGTAACTACAAGTGGTACACCACAATGTGTTCGAGTAAGCACTTTAATTTACGTAGTAGTTATATATTACAGGTATACAATAAAATAGATTTCAATCCTACTCGTGGTCAAACCAGTTACCAATTACCGTTGCATTTTTGAACTTTGGTTGATATATAGAACAACTTTAATTACCCGTCCAAATAAATAAAAATTACCATAATTAATGTAAAAATTATGTTTTGTCATAAATCAAGGTTCACCGTGCATCGCGGTAGAGCGTAAGTCACTTTTATGTTGTATCGTTTGTATCGTATATTTTAACATATGACTTTGTTATAGTAAGTTAACTTTGATGCCTACTTACAATAATATTATAATTTCCACCGGAAACCGTGGCCCTGTAAATAGTATTTGTTGTTGTTTTTTTATACGATTTTTGGTTTTGTACTTTGTGTGCGTCTATTACTATGCTTTTTCGGATAACGTCTCTGTACGACGCAACTCACGGCGAGGAAAAAACCGTATATCACATTGCAATAATAACCGTCCGGTAAGCCGGCGTCTCGTATAGGCAATTCGGGTACATGAGCGTGTGTAGTTGATACCCGTTCAATCGAGCCGCTCTATTACAGTCCGTTTGGCCGACGGTGCGGGTATTATTAAGTAGATCAAATGACATCTCGTCGAGAGAATTGAACGCGACACTAAACACCGTAAAGCACAATATGCACACGTATATATTATGTCATATATACGCATACGACGGGCGTCGCGAATCAAACGGTAATAAATACGCGATGCCGACTTAAACGTTTCGGCGTTTTAATATAACGTCGCGGGACAGCGAGGGTGCGGCGCTATATTATTTGTGCGTATCGGGGGAGGGAGGAAAATGCGTATAAAAAAGGCCAACAGGGCTTGGCGTTTCGTCATGCTTCATTCCCCGAGGATTTTTTTTTTTAACCCCGCGAGCAATGATGACAAATTGGCCTACGCGACGCCGTGTAAATCGTAACGGCGGCGGTGCATTTCCGCTGCCACGCTCCCTCCAGTTTTCGGCGTTCGACGTTATCCCTCATTTCCTTTCACCCCCTCCCCCTGTCGGCATCACATATTATACACGTTTTAAAGCGAACCGGAGGGCTGCGAAAACACGTTTTTTTTCTCTTAAATCTGGCGTGCGCCAAAATTTATCGCATCCCCGAAAACTGGGGCTTACTCGGTGGCGATAATGTCGTTATTACATTATAATATTATTATCAAACAAGAAGCCGGGTGACGGGGGCACGTAAGAATATTACAATTTTACGATATAATCGGCGAACGATTAACGGAGCCCGCCGTAGTGTTGCAGTGAATACATTTCGACGAAACTATCTTAACATCGACTGGTATAATATGTATAATAATAATGATATAAAATATCAACGCACGACGGCGAACAGGCGCCATTAATCCGTCTTTCGTTAAAAACTTTACCCTTGTTGTTGCCGTTTTAATCATCTCGGCGCGGAGTAGTCGTAGACACGGCTGCAATAATGAGACCGGCGGCGGTGGCGGTGGTGGCTGCTTCCGCGGTGGCGTGCCGCGTTACCCCCAATAATTGATCCTTGTCGGTTAATTTCCCGGGAAAAGTTAAAGTCGGTTTATGGTTGTTTACACGCAATTATCACGCGTTTTCCGCCGAAAACCCGCGAAGCTGCACACGTTCTATTATATTTAATGGTTATCTCCCGGACGTGTTGCCGTTTGTCTTTATAATATATGGGTAGATACCTACCATATATTTGTAGGTACATACGAAATGGTAATGATACGTTATTGTCTTTCCCCTACGACAGCGATAATAATTATTTAACACTGAAACTCTTATAACAGTTAAATATTAATTACTATTCTCGTGCAAAGTGACGTACATAATAATATTATGGTTTCAAAACATTTACAAAGACTTGTATTTAGTAATAGTATACAATAATGTTATTATTAATATTTATTTAACAGTGGATAATATTTCCATTTTATTTAGTTCGGTATAATTATAATATTAATAAACAGGCAGGTATTTAATAAAATAATTTCACAACTCATAAATTAATGTCATCTATAACAAACAATAACGACAAAGTTTAAATTAATTAATGAAAATATAAATATACTGCTAGGTATAAAAAAAAAACAAAACAAAATTAGCGGGGTGGCTTATTATTAATAAGTCTAACAATCACTGTTTGGATGGGGTGGTCCCAACTATAATAAGTTATATGAACGGGTGGGTACCTACATTAAAAAGAACGTGTGAAACAGGGAGAACTTTAAAATGTAATTAGCTGAGAAGAAGAGAAGCATCAATGGTCCATCCATCAACCTCCTTAAGAAGCACAAATTTTCCTCCACTCTTTTATCAATTATAAGGGAGTGTGACTGAAGATATGCATATAACTGTTTAGTGGTCTTGCGGATGTCGATCAGTATTTGAAAACTGAGACTGTGGAATACAAAACCGTCTTTGAACACGCTATATTATAGAGTCAAATATAAATTATAATATGATAAATCAAAAATTATATTGAAATTATAGGATATTTAAATGTTATAATTTGTAATATTTACTTTTATTTGGCAGTTGGGACTAAAAGTTTTAAGAGAGGAAAAATTGACCAAGATGTTCAATATAAGTATGTGAATGGTATAGCTTCTAATACTTGATAGTTCAATAGTTCATACCTGAAACACATAATGTATTATGTTATTATATATTGTCAATTTTTTTTTTGACATAGTCGGATAATCCTATATTATTGACACACTTTCCAAACCTACAAAAAATACTTTTACATTTTATCAAACTGCAAAATTCTTTGTTACCCCGTTTTAATCATAATAACATATTACCACGTCTATTAATAAATTATACACCTGTACAAATGTGCAAAACAATTTAAAGTTTCAAGTGGTAGGTTTCAGTACGGTATTTAATTATTTGTTCAGACAGGGATCAACATTATAACTGTATTGCCACTACCACTGCACTTATACTTATATTCAATATGCTTATTATTTCCCTTATGTATATATTTATGATTTCTCTCGAGTGTTTAATTGTTTGTAAATCCTACTATTTTCCAATACTTCGTGATTTTTAATTATACAAATAGTATGTACAATTTTGTTAGAAAATTACGTGAATCTAGTAATAAACGTAATAAAATTCGTTCTGGTAATAAATTCATATTTTACAACTCGTAAATATATTTTATTGTTACTATGTCGTACATTGTACGAGCTGATAAAACAGCGTTTTACTGTAAAACAAACAAATTTAATTTTTAATTTTTTCTTTTATTTTTTTTTTAACTTTTGTAACGATTTTTTTATTTACACCAGAATCTCGACTTAGTTTACATAGGACTAATAGCAAGCAAGACCATATATTTAGGAGGAACAATAGGGTGATGTTTCTCGGACGGCTGAGGGGACAGCTAATTTTTTTTAAAATTTACATTGTTTCAATTCTCTCATAACTCCATTCACTCATTTCTCACAGTTAATATTTTATTTTTATATTCTGTAATTTATTACTTTATAGTATATTACGATTACAACATAAATGCCTTAGTCATATTATACATCGAGAGTGATACAACAACCGTCATCAATTATTAAAATAGTATAATTATTAATGAATTTCTAATCCAGGAAACATATTATTTTAACAAGAAAGTTAATTATGTGTGTCCCTGGGTAAATATTGTCCCTGTCAATATTTAGTTTAACTTAAATGTATTTTAAAATAAAACTTTTTCTAATTGAAATAAAAATATAACTATTTAATATTTTGCATTAATGATGATAAATTGTGTACTAAATATATTTTGAATCATAAAAAAAATAAATGAATAATTTTAATGTGTTTAGGTCGGTTATAACTTATAACTAATTATAAGTTATTATTATAATCGAGTACATAAATAATAGCAAATTTAACAAAAACAAAAATATTTATAATAAGAAACAACAAATTATTTTATCAAATGTCCATAGTCCATACAGTCGTTGATGAGTATTTTTTTTATACGATTCGATTAAAACGTAATATTAAAATATGAAACTATTTAGAATTTTCATTAACACATTGTCATAAACAAATAGATTTAACACTAGCAGGTGGTAACAGTGACAATACTTATATACCAAATCTTGATATTTCCATGTGTTTATAATGAGGTAAGTAAACGGACTTTTAGTGTTCTATCGTTCAGTCCAATAGGCTTCACCGTGTTCTATTTATTTATTATGCATTTTCCGATATAATAACTAAATTTATATTGTACAGCATGTAGGTAGTTGATTTTTAATTCACAGTTGACCTCTCCCCGAACACAATTTACAATATATTAAATAACTTCGTTACTGATGTCTCGGTTAGCTCACCGTATTTGTAATGTGTATACTGAATACATTTTGAATTACCTGTCCGATAAACGATTCTGATTGGAGCTCGGTGTTGAACTCTTTTAAGATTCGTGAAACGTTTATCTGATTTTAAATGCTTGAGGTAGAAATAAGGACTTTCACAAACTGTGAAGACAAATTTGGGTTTGTTTTATACTTTTATATATAGGTTATATATACCTTCATCAAAACCAAATTTGTTTATGATAGTGAAATTAATTTTGTTTGAGTTTTTTCTCAAAATAAACGTGTACAATGTTTGCGCTATAATATTATAATCATATAATATATAATTTGAGTGTGAAAAACCCCGATTTAAATTGTATATAACATGTGCCTCAAAATACAAATCAAGTGTGCTATTGCCTATTTATGAAATTGAGCATGATGTGCTTGATCATTTAGAGCCCACTGCTATAATGCTATGATGAAAGAAAATACAAGGAAACCGATTTTCCTTGACATATTTGCTATTAATGTTTTTACCATTTATTTCTGTCAATACATTTTTTTTCTCATAACATGATCATGTTGAAAGAATCGGTATAAAAATATCAATTTATTTCGCCAAAAACAAGCGTTTAGTAGTTTATCGCAGCAAGTTTTCTTGACGTTTATCTGTCATACAGTTATCATAATAATATGTAATTTTTAGTTATATTTACTGTGCATATGAAGGTACCAGTAAAACTGTTTAATACTTGGAAAATTTTTTTAAAATATTAAAATGGAATGAAATATTCTATACAATACCTATCAATATTTCATCATAGTAGGTATATTATATATAACCGTGTAATTTAATTTCGTTATGAAATAACTAATCTTTGATGCAAAATATTACGTGACATTGTAGTAAGATATGTCTTTTATTTGGAAGGGATTCCAGGAAGTCGGCCTTCATAAACAATTCTTGCACAAATTGAATTATACACTGTAAGGTTCAAATTCGTCACCAATACTCATGATACAAATATACAATACTATTATTACTTAGAAATACATTATTATAATAGGACGTTATAAATATGAAATATTATACCAATACAGAGTACTAGGCACTGTTTTTTGTCTATTTTATTACAACGAAAGTTTTGTCTTTTCCAGGAAAAAGTTTTACGCTGACTATAATGTTGAATTCGTGTCCACCGCAAGTAGCCACTTATTCCAAAGCCATCAAAGTCACAGTGGACGGTCCCAGAGAGCCGAGGTCGAAAACCAGTGAGTAAATTAATGCACACTTGCGCTTGATAAATTATCAAATTAAATTGGGTATTAGGCCTATTATTTAACTCGTTTGCAGGAAACCAAGGGTTCCATCCTTTCCACTTTGGACCTAGACCTTTCCCGTTCGGTACGCCACTGGATCCCAATAGAATTGCAGAATTGCCGTTAAAATTATCAGGTAAACATGTCATTTTATTCTAAAATTACTATGAAATGTCCCAAAAATATATTATTCCACTCAAATGATTTTTTTTTTATGTTTTTAGTCATTTAAACAGATACATTGCGCATAATATAATTCAATTTTATCTTATAGTAATTTATTCTGCACCGAGTACGAATGTACGATTACAATTATTATGAGTCCATGATTAATACTTTGTTATTCGTATTGATAATAATTATTAATTTGGTAGGAAACACATTGCTTGAATCAAAATTAAATCAAATAGTAAAGATCCATGTCATATATACTGCACATATTATAATATATTTATAGTAATATTAAAATGTAAACACATAATGTGTTTTAGAGTATATTAATAGTATAATTATACTTGTACGTTATAGCCTATAGGTAGGTGTAAAATACATAGGTACTGTTGAAATATATTATGATTTATGTTTAACTATAAAAACATAAATTTTAATTTATAACTTATAAGTAATACAACTTAATATAGTTAAGCATGTAATAGTAAATTATGAGAAAGTTTCGTTGTAAAGATTAAAGTAATATAATATAGCAAAACATATAAATACACCTTCTACAATAGGTAGTTGAATATTTCTTTCAAAATTGCATAATAATTAATAAATGTATATGTATATGCATACACTACCCAATACCCATATCATTTCTTAAAAATAATTTTAATATTCTGATTTATTGAAATATTCAGTACTACCCATTTAATAACTGAGGGATTCATCAAGTATTCTTGAACCTAAGTGGCGGTATTGTAATTTTATTAATAAATAATAATTTCCATTCACCCTTTATTCAAAATTGAGCATCATCATTAATAAGTAAAATTGTTTAAAGTTTATTTATAATTTACACAATTATAATTTAGTAGGTAGGTATAAATTAAATATTAAAAATAGATTCCTACAATATTTAGTTTTTTATGGTGTTTACCAAAATTTTTTTTGAAATTAGTTAGTAAGTACCTAGTAAGTACTTTATATTAATAGCTTGTTGCAAGTTCCAACAAAGGAAAACAAGTAAAAACTCAATTCAAAAAAACTAACGTTAAGTTTCAATACGAAAAGTTGATTTAGTTATTTCATATACTTTGGTATTTTGGCATATTAAAATAGTTATTTGAATAATTTAATAATATAATATTATTTAATTTGTAAGCACGAGACATTTATTCAACTATTATTAATGAATGCGACATTAAGTATACAATAGTTAGCTATTGTTTATCAACATATGATTTTATATATTTTATTAATGTAGCATTTATATAAATCATTCCTAGAGTCTATAGTGTTTAAAAGTGTTTTGGTGTTTCGTAATCCTTTATAATAACGTAATATGGACAAATAATTAAAATAGCATAAGACTTATTTAAAAAAAAAAAAATGTTATAAGACAAATTATAATATTAAAAATTGTTTTTGTAATCAAGTTTAAAATTAAAATCAAATTGATCAAATTGATAATAGAATAAAAATTGTTATCAAAAATAAATAAATATAATATAATACAAATAAATTAATAATGCCTGTATTAAAATTAAATGAACAATGTTTTCACTTCTCATAATTAATCGGCGCCATTTAAGATATATTACGTTATCAACTTTAGGCAACAATCAAAATATTTTAGAATTTTAGATACGAGTTAAAGATTTTTACAACGTGAAATAATGAAACAAATGTTTTGTATTATTATACTATTTTTCAATATTAGCTTTTTGATTGCAAGAAAGTGAAATCAATTTTTTACCTTCGTATAATAATAAGCGCAATAAGTACATAAACTTCGGTAAAGCGTCATAGCTCATAATAATATATTATATAATACTTCGCCAAATATAATAATATAATATTGTTGAACGATTGGATTTCGCCAACTGTTACACTTTTACAAAAAATTCGAAGACACTGCTGCGGGAGACGGTGTTCGGAGACATCGTTAATTGTATTTATAGTAGTGATGTGCGTGTATGATATTATGTAAGGTCGGTGGGGTGCGAAGTTCTGGTGAATTGTATTTCCAGAAGGGTCAGACGTTAGATTTTACTGCTACAAACGAGTATAGCGAAAAAACAAAAATTCGGTCATTAAATCAAAAGTCTATTATACAAGTCGGTTTTTAAAAGATATATTCGCGGGCACTGCGGGAATGAATTTCATATAGTAATAATATAGAGAAGAGTAGGCGAAATCTAACGGGAAAATAGACGACGGTAACCACACGTGGCGGCGATAGCAGGGCTCCACCAGATACCGCTGGGAGTAACATATTATTATAATATTACATAATAAATATAATAATATGAATGTTATAACATTATTATCGTGTGCACGGGGTGATAATATGTAATAACTAATAACGACAGGTGGCATCGCCGTCGGCGCCTGAACTCCAAAATATTTTGTAGTAACAATATGCACCGAACCGAAGGTTTTGAAGATTTTTTTCGCACAATTTACTATTCAATATCATTACTATCGCCATTTCGTTTCTCTGCGGTACGGTTCCGAAAGTCCACACGCATCAATTTCAGTGTTTATTAATAGTCTCGTCTTGTCGGACGTCGTGGATGATACAAAAATAACGTCTGGCGCAGCGATGGCATTTTTTCACGTCTACAATGCTATCCTATATAGTCGAAAGGTCGATCGGAAAATCACTATATATAATATTAATAATAATAATAATAATAATAAACCGGCAGGCTCAGGTCGAGTATAGTGATCGGAGTCGAATTTTGACGCGTCACATGCGTGGGAAGAACGATAAGCAAAAAAAAAAAGAAAAAAGAAAAAAAATAACAAAAAGAAAACAGTCTGACTGTGCGTTCTATGTCTCGTGGGTTTTATTATTATTATTATTATTATTATTAACTGCGCACACGTGTGCCACGCCGTTACAATAATAATAATAATGCAGTTTCGAACTTTGCGAACATATATATACCTATATATCCATTGTGAATGTATAGGTACCTAACCTAACAAATACCAGGGAAAGAAAATAAAAAACCTTCCAAGTACGATTTAGACTTTAGCGCGTACGCGATGACAGATGACGCATATATAGGTATTGAGTTATATGCACATACGTGTACAGGGTGTTTCACCACTCATGTGCATTCCCCGTCTATTTTATTTATTACGAAAAATATTAGGTAAGATCTACTTTATTATCCACAATTATTAAAATTTTGCTAGCTATGTTTTTTTTTGTTTATCTGCAGACATTAAAAATAAAAAAAACAATTATTTTTAGTTTTTGAGTTTGCAGACTAATATAATAATTATACTTCATAGTGATACAATATAACATAACAATATATATATTACGTAGAGCTGCAGCTCATTCATATGAAAAATATTAAAAGTGGTGTATATAATATAATATTATTACTAATTTTCATCAGGGTTCTTATTCATCGTATTAGTTAAACGCGTATTGCAGACTTCAAACTGTAGGCCGCACTATTTATTATATGGAGAAATATTACACTATAACTATAATATATTATATAAGTGCATATTGTGCAGCCTATAATATAGTAAGGTGGGTGGACGTGTGTGTGCTGCAGTGCGTACGACAACAAACACTGAAGACATACCATATGTATCTATAGGTAGTTATATACATGACGTATAATATATATATATACATATCATAATATATACCTATATAATAAAGGTACACGAATAATGTTTGTATATTATACAGACACACACTCTACTGCAGTGGCAGTCGTGTACACACAAGTTTCCCGAGCTTTTTACTTTTTATTATTTATTTTTTAACATATTGTAAAGATGATGACGGGGAGGGGAAAAAAGAAGAATATAGTTCGCTGACTCGCCCCTTATGTACTTGCGTCTCGCTGCAGTTAACGTAACCCCTCATACCTTACATACATAATATATATATGTATATATATAGTTACCTACGTGTAAATATTGTCACGCGCGCGCCGGGTGAGTTTTAACCGTCGTCGGTCGGTGTAGCTATATATATAGGTATTATATATAATATATACGTATGTCTATAATAATATGTATACACGTATATACTGCACGGTGAAGGGGAAGACGTCGGCACGACCCTCGGCCGTTTAGTCGAGCTACAAATCTAATTTCCACCTCATATTGAAGACGATATATATATATATATACATATTATGTAAACGGGAGTATAGGTGTGTACCTACATCGTGTGTAATGTGTGTAAGTCGATACTTCACATTGCTTCACTCGGGGGGTTTTGTTTCACGCGTGTAAAACCGTTTCGGAATCTGCACACTTACGAGCGGACGACGTCGAGTATAATAATAACGACGATTCGGTTAGCGCTGCGGGTGGGCGAAGAAAATCCGTGTGCGGAGAAAAACCAATTACGAAAATAGTGTATTGCCGTTTGAATAATAAATTAAAGTATAATATAGTATATACGTTTTCAAACTTCACGTATGTGATAAGTGATGTACTAAACTGGATTTTGTTTTACTTTACTGCTCAGATAGGTGCCAATTGCGTTTGAGATTTGGGAGGGTTGAAACCATATTATTATAGTAATATTGAATACGCTTAAAATAAAAATTAGGAAATGTTTAGAGGGGCAATCGACAGTTTTTTTTTGGGGGGAGGGGGCTTAGCTTCCTCCTATTTTCGCCTATAACTGCATATATAATATACCTACGTGAAAAACAACGTTTTACTTAGTTTTTTTTATTCAAGTTCGATTCGATTATTTTGCGGTAGCAAACGTGGGTGCTAATTAATAAATCATATAATACACCGCTATTTTTTTTATGACGAATGACGCTCATTATTTTAATAATAATAAAATAATTTACTCAGCAATAATTGTTTGAAACAGAAGATATATGCATATTTGTGATTAAATTGCTTCGCCCAACACTAAGGATAAGTTCCTTGTTTTGATGGGCGAGAGTCT
>NC_042495.1:7182350-7184323 GCF_005508785.2 Acyrthosiphon pisum | reverse complement strand
AGTATACTAGAAATACGTTGCGAGATTCATCAGACGCTTTTTCACCTTAGTGGCTATTAGTGTAGCGATAGTAGGTACTTATACATTTTCTGTATAAAAAAAAGTTGCACTTTTTGTACCTCATAACCTACTATAGTACCCCTTATAGTGGTACATACGTGCAATATTATATTATATATTATGCATACTGATTATAGCTAATTTCGTTTTCTGTTCTGAGCAAAACGAATTGGTATTCAGCGCACGACAAAAAAAAAATAAACATTATAATATACTCATTTTTACATAATATTATACTAACTTGGAATATTTTATATAATATTAAAGTCACCAAAACCACTGCTATACCCACAGCATATTATGACGATGACCCCTACCGTATGCGTCTAAGCGGGTATACCTGCAGCGTCGTCTATATACCTCACGAAATAATATACGTTCATCCGTGTCCGCGGACCGAGAACTCGTTTGAACTTGCCTGTCGTTTGTTGTGCTCGTTTAATTAAAAGTCGCAGTCGGCCACACAACTACTGTTGTATGCGTAGGTAAATATATATATATATATAGCGATCGGCGGTGTGTTGCAGCGGACCCGCGCAGGGTTGAGGCTATGAGGGGTGCGGCAAATGAATGCGTTTGAGATGAGAGGAAACGGACCGAAGGGCATGGCGGAGCTATATATAGAATGTCCGGTAAGGGAAAGGGTTGGTTTTAAAGAGCCGAAACGTCGGTCTCATTAGTCGCTGTCCGGCGAGCACGTGGTGATGCAGTGCTCGTATTACACACGACCGGCCCGTCGATCATCCCCCGTACTCTCGCCATCCCTATAGCAAGCAGCTTGTGCGTGTGTAATCTCTTTGTTGCCGTTAAGGGACTGTTTTAATCTTAGGTCCTTCGCTCTATCGCCTCAGCAGCACATTATACGTAGCACCCGGACTGCACGCATATAATATAATGCATGTATAATGTATATGTATAAGCAAATTGCACGCACACGCACATCATCAGGCTTAAAACGACTGTCCCGTATTCTAGGTCCAAAACAGTTGACGATGTGAGGACTATATCGTTATTGTCTTAGTACGAATATATTATATTATAACATATTATTATATAAGTACGTTTCCTGGTGTCAATCTCCCTACAGTCACTGCAGTATTATGCAGTTATATAAGTTATATGTTATATGTATGAGCTGCATAGCGACTATTATATACCTAATGGCCAATATAAATTATTATAACTTAACAAAATATAATTTTTATACATAATATTATGTACGTGACGTATGTGTATAACACTTTTTTATTATATTATAGTTCCCTATCGGTCGTTGCGGTATTATAGTTCTTTATCTAGTCTCATATACAATTATAATATACCTACTCATAATTCGAGACGCGTATACCTATAATGTTGCAATAAACACATGAAAATCTATATTATAGATTATCGTATAATTTACATACTGCGGTATACAATTATTGTTTTATTATAGGTATAGGTATGCAAACGATTATTTGTTTTAAATTCGAATCGCCGATGTAATATTGTATTCGTCCTAACTCGAAACGATTATAATATTATCATGGTAACATGCAAACACTAAATACGTTATACTTAAAAACGTGAGTCTATATCCATGGAGATTTAGTTGAATTATAGGGGGAGTGCTTCGTTTTTTGTTTTATTAAACTTATTATTTAAATTTGAATACAAGCAAACTAATTCAAACACTCCCCATCCTTTTATGTTTTAAATAATTTTTCCACTGTCATAAATACATATACCTGTGTAGGTTTTTTTTTAAATATTACCTATTAAAATTTTCAGCATAATAAAAAATCTAATATAATAAATTAAGACCTTTATTTTTGACTGGTGGATAAATAAAAGCTCAATGTTGTATTATAGCGTCCGTATCACCGATAACATTTTAACAATTTTAGTACAATTATATATTAATAATTTTT
>NC_042495.1:7180068-7182250 GCF_005508785.2 Acyrthosiphon pisum | reverse complement strand
CATAAGCGAATACATAAGCGTGTGGTATCACAAATAGGTGAGGAATATATTATGTACAAATATTTTAAATATGTTTATATGTTATTAATTATTATTGTTAATTAATAATAGAGACAGTCTTAACTGTATACTCTATTCTAAAAAAGAAACACCAACTTATACGTAGCAAAACCAGTTTTGCCCGTAGCCGCCGTGGTGTTTCTTATCTGGAATGGAGTATAGATACATATTTAATTGGTTTGAAATAAATTGATCATGATGAATAATACTATATAAGTCTATTATATAATATCAGTAATATAATAGTTATAGGTACTGCAGGTGAACAATTATTTAAAAAAATATGATTTAAAGTAATGAGGATTCTAATAGATCCTATAATAGATCCTATAATAACATATAGATATTGATCAGTTTGTTTAACCCATATAAAATTATCTGATTTAGAACTTTTTAAAACAAGTTCGATTTTATAGTAAAAGGAATATATTATAATATAAGGAAAACAAGTTTTAATTATCACATAAAAATTTTTTTTAAGGTACTAAAGTTCTTTATAATTCACAAAATACATTGAACACTTGTTCGTAGTTACGTAATAATATTCACTTCATAATTTTAACTTTTACCACAAAGTTACATAAGCAAAAAAAAACATAATTAAAAAAAAAAAAATTTATATTATACTGTTAAAAGTTAAAATAATATATATATGTTACCGGAAAAGATGAAAATTCAGGAATTGTCGGTATATCCTAGTCATTGTTGACAATGACTGGAAAGGTTAGGCAATGTTGGATATTTCGTAGTTTTATCAACATTTCCGTATTACATTAGGCAATGTCCTAATCGAAATAAATATCAACACAGCGCTTTATCGGTGATCAATCTGATTATGGAACATAGATATCTATACTACATATTACTTATTAGTATATAATATGGTAAATCCTGTTCTATGTAATCGTTTTTATTGCTTATAAGTTATAAGTTATAATAAAATTGACTTTACAGAATTATCGTAGCTGGTATCGTTATGGTCACATACTCACATCCCGCAAGTGACTGTACAGTACTGTTTATGCATTGAAGTAGTGAAACAACGTGTAATAACATTGTTTTTTTTTTTTCAACAATCTGTTTAAAAATGGTTTTAAATGAAATGCGCATAAAATTTGACAACGCAATTCTATTAAATAAAATCTAAACGTAACGAAAACAACTTTTTTTTGATTTAATAATGAATATTGTGAACGAATCGAAGAATAAAACACTCTAAAATTACGCTATCTACAGCCGGTGTAAAAATTGTTTGAAAGACTATAGGAATGTTCGTAAGTACGATATTCCTATTCGTTATCAACGGTAAGATCGTCTTATTAAATTATAACCGATGCGTCGCAGAGGGTGTGCGTTATTATGTAAAAAATGAAGAGTTGTTTGATATCATTCATTCTACACATACAGCAATCGGTTACGGAGGCCGAGACCGTATAATGGCTGAACTTATTAAAATACGTGAATGCGACAAAGGAAACAATAATGGTTTATTTAAGTCTATGTTCTGATTGCCATAAAAAATCTTCAAATCCAAAAAGAGGGCTTGTATCAAAACTTATTTTACATTCGGCATACAACTCACGTGCTCAACTGGATTTAATAGATATGCAATAACAGAGCGTAAATGATTTCCGATTTATAATGAATTACCAAGACCACATAACAAAGTTCGTTGTACTTAAACCATTAAAAACAAAACGTGCGGAAGAAGTTGCACATAATTTACCTGATATTTATACAACATTTGGAGCACCAGCCATACTGCACTTAGACAATGAAAGAGTTTGTCAATAATACTATAAACGAACTTCATGCTATGTGGGGTGATGTAAAAATTGTTCATGGGAAACTTTTGACATAGTCAGAGCCAGAAACCTAGCTCTGGTTATCATCAATGCCTTCTTTTATTAGGAATTGTCATCAATGACTAATTATTGACGTTAATTCCTTACTAAATCAGGCATTATCGTTATTGACTAGTCATTGTCAACACTGACTGAATGTCATCTTTTCCGGTAACATATACATATATATATTATGATATACCTATACCTACCTATATCTCTAATATATATAAATCTCGTGTCACAATGTTTGTCCTCAATGGACTCTGAAACTACTG
>NC_042495.1:7178819-7180018 GCF_005508785.2 Acyrthosiphon pisum | reverse complement strand
ATAATACTATGTTTTAAATCGATGACATAGAGATCTTATTTACTTTTTTTATTATCGGGTCATCAACCCAGAATAACTATGTTCGGCAATAACTTCAATCAGTATTTTATGGTGTAAACTTGTTTTTGTTTTGTAGCTTAACGTATATTAGCATAACAAATCTGAGAATATGAAAGAAAAATTATTGATCATAACCTTGACAAACATAAAAATCAAAAAAAGTGTTAATATTATGCAGAAATCTATATTTACAGCTGAAGTAATAAATGTGGCTTTTCGACTAAGGAATTGCTTTAAAGTATTTAATTTATATATTTTACTATAATATTGTGACACGTGTTTGCATTTCAAATTTGTTGAAACAAGTCTGAAGTCACCTAAATAAAATAATCAAAATGAAACATTTCAAATACAATAAGCTAAACTAAAACAAAGCTTTAAACTTTTCAAATCATTATTCCATCGTTTCCAAAACACATTAAAATATACTGTTGTTATTAAAATATATTAGTATAGTACTGGGGAATTAATGTATTTCGATAAGCAAACAAATAATAACCAGATATTAAAAACAATTTATTTTGAACCTAATTGCATATTTCTCGTTTATGCGTGGATGGTAGACGTATTTTTAATTATTTACTAATATGTTTCCACTTGCGCTTCGTCACAAACATTCAGGCCGGGTTAAATGTTTTAGATATGATTCCTAATGATTAAGATTTAAAACAAGTTGACACTTTGACACGAAGTGTAATATTCACCTATCTAAAAAAAAAAAGGTGTATGTATAATATATTATATAATATATACTAAATATTGTATATTGTAGCATGGACAACCAAGGGATTAGTGATCTCTATAAAAAATAAACATAAAATGTCCAAAAAATTATTATTAAGTCCATTTGATTTTAATTTTAAAATGAAGTACATAAAATATAGAAATTTACTTACTAGTTTAATAATTAAAGCAAAAAAAATGCATTATCAAGCCCTTTTTAAAAAATATAAATACAACCCTAAAAAAATATGGCAACATATCAATGAGATTGCAGGTAAACCAAAAAACAAAAATATAGTTATAAATGAAATTAAAAACAATGATTGCATATTAAATGATAGTATAGATATTGCTAATGAATTTAATAAATATTTTATTAATGTAGGTAATGAAATTGAAAATAATATACTAAAAAA
>NC_042495.1:7173753-7177790 GCF_005508785.2 Acyrthosiphon pisum | reverse complement strand
AAATACTAGATTTAAGAAAAATGTAAATATTAATATTCCTAGATGTTATAAATCTTTTGGCTTCAAAAGCACATTAAATACTGCTATTACTCTTTGTAAAGACTTAAAAATTAATATTAATATCTTCAAGAATTATAATCATTTTAAAAATACCATATTAACACTACTCTAAGTTATAATGTATAATTATTAAACCTATTCATTTTTTTCATTTATTATTATTATATAACTGTTTTTATTTTTTTTTCTTTCTCTCTCAAATTAATCAATTCTTTTCTGTTTTAGTCTATTTATATTTATGTCTAATATTTAAATTTATATATTAAGAACTCATCACCTTCAATACAAGCACAGCTTATAGAAGGTGAGCAGACGATACCTATTATAATTATATTGTCAAGTGTATTAATTGTTTGTTTGCTAATAAATAAATAATAATAATAAAAAATAATTGTGTACATTATAGATTTGCAATGTATTTGAGAACATAAAAAAAATGTGATTGAAATAAACTAAATATTTTATTACAGTGATTATAGTTTAAATAAACATAACCATACAGGATTATAAGGATTCTAAATTTCGCATATTTAAATAATATTAAATGTAAAGTATAATTTCACTAAGATAGTAAGTATTTATTTTATTATAATTTATCGTACCAATAAAATAGAATTGAATATTAAAATATTAATTATATTGTTAGATTTTAAAATACATTTTTTATCTCTTTAAACTATTCTTATATATAAAATACTGTATAGACAATTATTTAAGTTTCTTAAAATTTCGTATAATTAAGTTTTGTTTTGTAAACTTATAAGCTTTTAATGAAAAAGTTAAAAAATAAGATTAAATATAATAATATTATGTTATATTATACTCTTATAATAATATATATTTTAATATCTACGTATAGGCATTCCCGAAATCACCCAAACAACAAATAACTTATATTTCGTATAGGTATACACTATAATATATTATAATATTAAAGTTAAAAAAAAACAACTATTTTATGATATGACGATTTTTGTTTAAATTGTTTTTTTAATAGTCTTAAATAATTTATTATTGTCTTATTTCAAATATGAGAAAAAATACGTAAATACGTTATAATAATGATTATTAAAATATTCTCTATAGTCATGATTGTATACAGACATTCAACACATAATACCTATAAATCATTATCAATGAAATTATACATTTTTATAAAGTGGATATCTACCATAAAAATATTATTAGTTATATTACAACTGACTATACATATTAATATGAATTATCATTTATGTCAACTTCAAGTAATTAGCAACCATTATGTAGGTATACTACTATACTATAAAAATAATAATAGGTACAAAAATGTTTTAAAATGAACAATATATTTTTGACATTATTCAAAAATAGTTAAATTACGACAAAGTCTAAGTCTTAACCACCACTTTTAATTAGTTATATACTTTCGATTTTTATTAAATTCACTTGCTTAGGTATGCGTATTATCATATATACTTAAAGCAGACTAATGTTTATATGATATTATATTCAATTGAATCTAATTTTTATTTTAAACCCTATTAGTTTTAGATGCAGTTCAAATGTAATTTATTAATTTTATATTCACGAATACCAGTTATCATGCATAATATAATCAAGTTAATTATTTTATTTTTAATATAATTGTTTTATTAATAATTTATGGTGACACTTATATAACACATTTATTGTCTTCAGTTAACCAATATCATTACTATTCACTCATCGCTGCGTATTGTGTATATATAGTAATAACTAATAAGCACGTAGAAGAAATTATATGCACTGAATAAAAAACTTGATTTTTGTGTTATTTACCTTAAAAGTTTAACTATTCGGTCCAAAAATATTATAACTTTTAATAAATGTGTTTTTGTTTTTATTCAACTTTCTAATACTCGAGATTTGATTTATGTTTATAATATATATTGTGTCCAATGCGTACATTCAGGTAGGTACATTTGCCTATTACAGACAGGCTCACATATAATAATAAATATAAAATGCAGATTCCAGATACTGTGTAAAGTAATAATGCACGTAAAATGGATGTAGATGTGAATATTCTCGCCAAAATGAGGATAGATTTTTAAGTATATATATTTTTTTTAATGCTGCTCGTATTGTTTTCGATTTATTTGGGAACAGTGTCATGGGGGTCGGTCTTATAAGGGTAAAATATTATTACGTTTTCACGTGACACCTTTGCCACCGTCATCGTATTCGTCGTCGGCGGCGGTGGCGTGTATAGTGTATATAATGATGAATGGCGGGTGTACGCGTTGTAGCAGCGTGCGGCGGGCGGACTAGCGGGCGCGCTCAGCGAACCGTGAACTGGCGTCTGTGGCTAATTCGCCGTGAACGCAAGGCGAGGTACCTATCCTTGCCAGTCGTGTCTCCTTGGATACAAGCTCGCCAGGGCTTTTGACATCGGTCTGAAAATACCTGTCGACAGGTGAATAAGAGTATGAATTGAATTCCCGACAGGAATTCGCCGACTCTCTCCTCGTTTATACATTGTATATAGGTATAGGTGAGCGTGTATGTGTGCTTGGGGCGAGAAACCCGAGTGCAATGCGACGGACAAAAACGTCGAGTGATGGTGAATTATTATTATTATGGGTCGGAAAAAATATTTTATACGCTAGAAATATATATAATATTATATATAGGTAGTAATATAAAATATAATATAATGAAGGCGGTGGCGGTGCGGTGCGATGGTGGAATCGAACGTGTCCGGTCAGTTTTCCAGGTGGATCGGCGTAGTTGACAAATTGCATTTCTTTGTCCACAAACCCTCGAAATCGTCATCCCCTTCTGGCCGTCCCCACACGCGCATACCGCACGAACCTTTGACGAGACGACGACGACGACTGCACTCGTGGCGTTGTTATATAATATAATATATCTATACGTATAATAATAAATGATAGTGTGTCATTGTATGCGTGCTTCTGATGAGTGCGTTTTTCGTGCCAACAGTGTAATAATAAAATTATAAACGTTTACATTTTTAGCGGTCGTTGACAACGTTTGTTGCCGGATTTCAATGCACCGCTGAATTATGCGCGAGACAATAATTATTATTTCTATAGGAATAATATTTGTATATATATACGCGTGTTTTTTTCTATCGAATCAATATTATTATTGTTGTTATTATCGCCGCTTTCATGCGGATTCCAAAGAGTACGCCTACTGCACATTGTCCGATGACAATACTCCCGCGCGATTATCGCAGTTACCGCCACTGCAGTACGCGCGCATATATACAGTGTTGTGAGCTGGTAGCTAGCGATTGTAGGCCCCCCTCTGAGGTCCGAACAGACGTTGACCGAAAATAACCTAACTGGGGGTGCATTATAGTTTATAATAATAATAATCAAAAAACATGATTTTTTTTTGTTGATTTGTGCACCGAATTTTTGCGAGAACGTCCAAGCCATTCGTCGTGAACCGAACGTTCTTTATTGTATATAATATATATATATTATTATAGCGTGCTACCACTGACAAGTTAAGATTTAATGGTTTTTCCCCTCCCGCTCGTTATTCAACAAAATCGAATTATTGTACTTTGCAGGACACACAATACCTATCATCGAAAACGTAGCTTGGTCAAATGTACATTTTCGACTGACATGTATATTTTACCGCGTCGTGTAACAGACATCCTGTTTGATTATTATACCAAACGAGTTTAGTATTATAAATAGCATAATACATTATATTATTATATAGAAATACTGTATTGCTGCGTTCAATAGAACATATTAATATTGCAATAACTTAAACCGTTCACAGCCGCAAATACTGAAGGTTAACGTAAGCGAAAATGTATCGGTATTCAATGGACAATAACTGCAATGATTTTCAAAATGTTAGATACAATTTTACCGGATAAATTCAAAATTTCAAAATATGTACAGTATGACGTGTAGAATAAACACGACTATACAGGTACTCTATAACGTATCAAGACCAAAGGTTTAACG
>NC_042495.1:7173456-7173653 GCF_005508785.2 Acyrthosiphon pisum | reverse complement strand
GCGCTATAATCAAATGTTTATATACATTATTATAATTATTAATTGTGGCTATTAATGCAAAAATCGTTAAACGAATTTTTATCCGTTATTGTGTAAATCAATGTAATATTGGATACTATTTGCTAAAAAAAAATTAAACGTCTACTTTTATTTGACGCCATAATATTGTTATTAATACTATATGTTTACAATTACAA
>NC_042495.1:7123673-7173356 GCF_005508785.2 Acyrthosiphon pisum | reverse complement strand
GTGCACTAGTTCGTACCTAATTTGAACCACGTGGAGTTCCAATGATCAAGTAACCAAATCAATATTTAAATTTATTTTAAGCTATTTTAAAATAAGTGGCCGGAGAAAGCTGTTAATATTGCAATAGTTGATCACTGCATTATAACAAACAAAAGTTATTCATACAAAAAAATTATGCTCCCTATATACACCAGTCACCTGTTGAATGTCACTTACACAGTTATACAGATATTTGTACGTCATAATATTATTTATTATTTTATAATTTGTTCACATAAATTAACATTTTCAGTTTTACTGTTTTGATATTTAAAATAAATTATCGAATTAAGTAGCTAATTATTAGATAACTAAGATCGGAGGATAACAGATGATAACTCAATACACAATATACCAATAAATTCTTATAGGTAATTGTATTAACTGCAACTAAGTAAAACAAAGATGTATACATGCCTATTATTTTTCTTGAATTAACAGAATCAATTTGTGTAATGTATATGTATCTAATAAAACGGACCATTTGTTTGAAAATTAAATGTGTATTTATTAAAGGAACCAACTTTACTTTATATATTAAAGGGTCAAAAACCACAACATTTTTGTTTAATTAACTGAAAGATAAATGTAACTGTTTTTAATTACGATTATATAAATTATTATTTTTACAAGTTTCTTCGTCCGACTAATACTTCTTCAACTAATTTATAATAAGCTTTTTTTTTATCTTTACTGTGTTAGCTATATATTATATACGATTACAAAAATAACTTAAACAAAAATGAAATTCAAGTTATTAAGTTAACTTTATTCATAATTTCTTAGTACATCGCTGGATGGCCGAATATTTATGAAAATTAGTTTTTAATATTTAAAATGGACTATAAAACATTTTTAAACTCAAGGTTTTGAAAATAATCGACAAACTCAGTATAGTAAGATAATAATAATTAGTAAGCTTATAAAAGCTAAAGGCTATGACTTACAGTTCCATTGTTCAGTAAAGTAAAAATGTATCTCTGCCACTTACATATTTTTAAATCAACTATAAAAAATTACAAAATATTATTATAGATATAGCGTATCCATAATAATATCATAACGATCATTTAAATATCGACCCATCTGTACCTAGCTATTTTATCGGTATAATATGATATACTTAAACAAGTAAATTACATTAGACATTGGATTCGTACACCGGCGACGATCGTCAAAAACGTGTAATTTTATTCGTTTGCCAACTCAACCGTCTTGATTAATGTTCGGATTTGTTGTTTATTTTTTTCTTTAAACCAAGTGCGAAGGTCCCGTATAAATTATTGGTGTACCGTTTTTTTTATTCCGTTTTTTAGATTTGCATTCATGAGGGAGCGTAAAAAGTATTAACAATCTTTCCCGTTGTTTCTTTAACGAAACCCTTTTGTCACGGTTGAACCTGCAGACGATAATTATTATTTGGCCCCAACTAATATATATATATTTAGGTGATATTTCCGATGAAAACCCCAACGGGGTGCAATGGGTTAGTGGGAGGGTGATGAGTGGGTGGAAAGGGTTTAGGTGGCACGCAATTTATCAGCCATTGCAGGGTTTTGAGCGATTAAAACACAAGCCGGCAACGACAACAGATGCGAAGGGACGACGACGGAGAAAAGGAACGAACGATATAGCAACGAAGTATCGCGCATATATATACACATATTATATGTATACTGTATATACACGAGGCAGGAGAGTATAGTAGCTATGCTTATATTATATATGTGTGTGAGTGTGAGAGTGAAAATGCTGATGGGTTCTAATCCTTCCGCCAGGCTTTTGTCTCTCTTTCTTCACCACGCGATCTCTCTCTCGCTCTATGTGTATACATAGGTATGTATATATATGTGTATGAATATTTATACGCCATTCGTCGGGCTTAAGAGTGTCTTTAAACATTTCGTCGTCGTGTACTTAGCGCGTACTTTCGTGTCCCCGCCACTGCGACGCATATATATATATATATGTACCCGGCGCGCATTAATCCGCGGAAGCCCTAATTTCGGCTGGCAAACTCGAAGTCGCGCAATCCTTTAGCTCGCCGCGCCAGCCACTTGCCGTTAAAACGCTTCCGGGTGCGTTAAAACGAGGTAAAACGAAAACAACGAAAGGTTGACAAAATGCGCACCACTATAATAGGTATACACTCCATATTATATTATTTATATTGCATACTATACGTCGCATATACCTCCGTCGTACATAATATGCCTTGGCGCAAAGGCCCACGAGCAAACCATATTATTACCTACCCATACCCATATGTGCCATTATTATATTCTGCGTGCTGTAATAGTAACTAGCACCTAAGTATAGGTACCTATAGGTGCACTCCGCAGTTTGAACGTGACCTAAGCACTCGCGCGAACAAACTCGAGAATCTGGAGTCGAATGTATTGTCGTCCGTAGTCGTCGTCGGACTCGTGGAGACAAAAACCCGGCCCGTCCCGTTTTGATAGGGTATAGATATTAATAATAATAATAATAATATATGCTAGGTAATTCTCGATCGACTAAGAATTGGTCACACTAACGTTCCAAATGGACATCTTATGGCAAAGACAGATTCATCCTCATGTCCAACATGTAACATAAAAAACTCCATCAATCACGGCATCATCGTTTAACACGAAAACTTCAAAGTAGCCAGAAATGAATTTAACGTTCCAGAAAATTTATATGAAGCAATTTGTCCATTTTCAAGCCCCCTTAACATATAATTTCTTATATTGAAAAACTTGAAATGTATAGTGTTATGTAATGTAAAAATGTAAATATTTATGCTAGCTAGTAACATTTGTTATTGATTCTAATAATAAAAGAAATAAAAAAAATAGAAAAACATATGGTATTAAAACTTTTGCCTCACACGTTCATGTTGGTATTGTTGCGACACCGGTCGTCGATGCGTTTTAAAATTGATATCATTTACTTATAGTCGATTTACGTTTTTTTTTTCTATACCTCGTCACATTCAGCAGGTCATTTACTCGGGCTTAGTTGTATTAAACGTATTCCTGGGGAGACGCTCATATGTTGAGTACAATATATAATAATCGTATTCACAGATAATTAAAACGGAAAAAAAGCGGTCACGACTCACGCGAGTTGTATATAATTGTAATCCCTTCGTCATATATTATACCTGTATACCATATCATATGGTATTCTACTCGCGACCACCACCGTAATATTTTATTCGTCGTATTCTCCCTTCATACTGATCCCCACACATTCACCGTATTTTAATACGACTACCGGCTATCGTATTGTTGTTATTATGTGCACAGCGGCTGTTACAAAACGTACGAAGTACAAGTTTACGTACATAACTATTTATATATGGGTAGTTGTAGGCAAGCTCCTTAGTCCTTGGGTAATTCTCTCGTTTACAATCATCATCGTTTCAATAGAGAATTTCGAACGTGACCTGTATTTATAAAGGGCTTCGTTTTCGAAGTGTACGTAAAAAAAAAAAAAATATTATAATTCAATCCAAACTTGTATGGTAACAAACCACATGGCGTAATATTTTCATCACACACTTTTATCGACCCCAAAATTACGCATCATATTACCTACCTGTATATCGTATAATATTGTACAGAATCCGTTTACAATACGTTAGTATATATTTTTCATTGTTGACAAATAATATTATGTTTTGTATTTGTATAGTGGGTACTTACATTATGATATTCAACCTATATTCGTTTCCAAATCATATACATAATATGCAATCACTTACTGCTTATGCACTAAGTGCTACTTACGTGCAAAACTCTCAAAATCACAATTTTCATATAACAGTTCAAGGAAACTTAATATTGTGTTTTAATATTATTTCAACATGCATATTTCATTTATACACTGTTTGGAGAATTCAATACATCCCGTTTATAAATTTAGCGTGGCATATATATTTTGTTTATCTAGATTTTGAATTAATTTAAGATACGAAATCGTCTGGACTCACTGACATACAGATGTGCTAACGCATGATTTTTATATTTCACTCGTCGTTCACAAACGTTTAAAATAAAATAATTCTTTACAAACTCAATTTATGAGAATAAGCATTTTTAAATATAAATAATTCGAACAAAGTTTCTAAAATAATATATACTTAATCTAGTAATACAATTAATCAAAAAAATATTATATTAGATAGTTCACATTATTTTTTTATTTTTTATTTTTTGTAATTTTTTAATTTTTTAATTATCACATAGGAATTATAGGGTACGCAATATAAAAATAATATATATCTTGAACTGACAAACATGAAACAACTAATCATTTTATTTGTTAAATTTTGTGATGAAATTATTCTTCTATGGTTTGAATTATAATATAGTATTCTAATTTTATAAGAGAACATTTTAGAAAATAAATTAATAACCTGACAATTGAACATTTTTCGTAAAAATCCTTAAAAAAAAATGTTAACTTCAATATTGATATTTGAAATTTCTTACATTAATTTTAATAGAACAGTATTAATGTATATATTTTTGTTATATAAAATAGTTTTAAACTGCTGCCAATAGGCATCACAGATTTTTCATAAAAATAAATCTTATTCGTTTCCATTTATTACTTTTTTCAAATACAGTTACGCTTGTAACATAACGAGATCCTTTTATTAATTTATTTAATGTACATAATATTAATAGATTTATTAAAAAAAGTTTTCATATTGAAATCTGTAAAATAAATCAATAAAAAAGTATTCTTATGATTATCTCTATCCTATATCTAAATTAAAATTAGTCACAAATGATAAACTATAATAAATTAGTTATTATATAAATATAATATAATATGTTTACAATAATAATATTAATATATTATATAACTATGTATTGAACCTACCTATGTATTATATTATTAGTACCTACATAACGTGACATGATGTGATTCATTTTTTGCTTTATTTGTAATAAATTAAAAATAATAATTTTGGAAATAAAGAAAACTAGCACATTTTTATGATTTCAGTTGTAGGTAGTGATATTATCGTTTCGAAGGAAAAATATTTTAACATTAAATTCTAAACATGCGATACTGACACCAATGTGTATAGAAATAAGTTCGTACTCGTAAAAACTGTGAGTAGGCTGAGGGGATGGTGCGGGTTATACGAATGTCACAAACTCGTTTATACATTCGTCATCGGCAACCCTTTTTTGAATGGATTCTGATTGCATTGTCAACCTTCGTTCTGACGGGAAGGAGAAGTGTTGGAAAAATGCGATCAAAAGTAAAGAAAGTCAATAAAAAAATATAATATATCAATTCGATACACGTTACATAAGAATAAATATACGTAATAATATTATTATAGTAACGATATGATAATATCATTGTGTCAATAATTCAGGTCATTGTATAGTAGTGAGCACTCGCCGTTTCAAAAAGTATAAAAAGTTTTGTACAATTTAAGATACAATATAATTGGCCTTATTTTATTCAACCTTATTTCATCTGTCGGTGAACTCATTATCAACTTTTGATTGTCACCTGGTTTTTACTTCGTGAACGGAAGCAGAATAATTTTTTATTAATAAGCGTTTAAAAGTTTGGACGAGTGAAGTAATAGTGTACCATAACATCTGTGGGGTCACCCTTTGCCAATTCACTTCTTTAATCTAAAATTTAAATATACATTAATAGATTAAAAAAAAACTATTAGTGTAATATTCGTTGTATCTGAATCAATAATTTAAAAAAAATATATTTATTATTTATCTCTGATTGTTATGAAATCTCATAAATTCCAAACTTAGGACTTAAAGATCCAAAGATCGGTAATGGTGGTTAAATGTGCTAGTGCAGATTTTCGCAAAATATATACAAGAGGAACACGAATTAAAGAAATATAATATATTTTAATAACCCATATACATCCTACATTTTTATTTAAAAATAATCTCAACAAGTATAATTCATTGAACAGCAACAGTAATGATTGCTGTCACAACAATTATTCTGTGTAGTTGTTATATTATGATTAAATATAAATTATATGATGGAAGTGACTCAAAATAATTTGGAGGAATGCTTAACAATTCGATGATGAATTACAACAAATTGTTTGTATTATACATATTTTTGTGTGTGTAAATATATTTTGTTTGGAGATAGTAAAAAAATAATATTCGACATGCATTTATAATACAATAAAATTACAAAACAATAAATTAACAATGAAAATTCGAAAGCAATAAAAAGTAAAATATAAAAAAAAATTACTGTTATTTCTTAGATCTTTTGAAATAAAAAATGTCTTAAATGAACAGAAACAAAAAAAAAACTGATTTAATCAGTAGTTTTAAATAGTGTTTGGAGGTAGATGGAAATTAAGAGATTTATAAATTATGATAATGCAAATAAATATTTAACGCCTCGTTATAAATAGCTTAAAAAAAAAATGAAACGTATATTATAAATTATTAATTAAAAGTCAAGATAAAAATCATTATTGCTTTGATAAAAACTACTACGATATACACGCATACTTTTTAAGTATAGTTTTTTTTTTTATAGGGGGACAAGATAAGCGAGGAAGGAGCGGACAACTCAACCCCTGAATGTGAAACGTATATAGTAAATAATAATATTACGACGGTGTCGGTCGGGCCCGTTGTTTCAGCGCGAGGTCGTGGGTCCGTTGCGGAATCGTTTCGCACTCGTGTAGTCACCGCAGCCGCGGGCCGAAGCTTTGACGGTGTGAAGACCGCGTGGCGGCGTGGCACGGGAAGTGCGAATAATAGTAATAATAATATTATTATTCTATTATTGAATTAGACGGTGGCAATGCACCGTGTGTATATATATATGTGTGTATAGACCGGCCCGGGGCGCGAAATTTATGAGTATGTATATGAACATATGTATAGGTACAGCGCGCGGAATCTAATTTGCCATCTCGGGGTCGCGCGGCCTGCGTCATTTGTACGAATTAAGGGGTGCGAGAGTCGGCTGGCCGGGCATGTACGCATGTCGTATTAAATGCATAATAATATTATAATAATTCTCGACGCCACTGTAATACGGTACGTTTTACACGCGTCTATATTATATGTGGAATAGCTGTTATTGTACCAGCTATGTCCTGTAAATATATCGTCATATTATATTACATACACATATATTTATTTATATATTATGGACGAGCACGTTCGTATTTTAATCCTTCATATTATTATCATCCCTGTGCTGTACGCTCGCCATTGATCCTTAAAATAATAATAATAATTTTCGACGCCACCGTCTTACCACGACGTGTATTATAATATTATATTATTATCGTGGTGTAACTGTGTAAGTGTGTATAAGAGTTAGGTCACATGACACCTATGCATCATATAAACATCACGGCACAAGCTATAATGCTATATTATTAAGTATTAGCCATGCTGATCAATACAATAATATATAATATATTAACAGACGATTAGCTGTAACACCTTTACAGACTTCGCACCTACTACCTATTGTAAAACTTTATTTACCAGATTCTTGAAAAGTATTATTATTTGTAAGTATTTAGTAGGCAATAAAATAGTTAAATATTAACTGAAATCGAGCCTAGACTATTTAAACACATTTAAGGTCCATATAGATATCTGCCCCGGGTTACGATAATCATTACTTGGAACGGTAATTATATTTATCCAAAGACTCTCCCTGCATATGTTATATTTGACTGGTTATTCCCGAACACGTTACAGTGGTATATAGGCACATCTTATATTATGCGTCTATAATATGTGGAACACTTTGCAGTATACAACATAGATGATTCACTTTCGGTTTTCACATTTGGTCTTCTTAGTATAATAATAATATTATAATCATCGACGCAACTGCGACCGTAAAGTTGGGCCTTCTACTTCATTCAAAGATTGATCACAAATTATGCTCCGAGTTACCCAATAGTTTGCAGGAATTTACAAGTCTATTTTTAAAATTAGGAAATGCAAATTATAGTTTTTGCATAGTAGGACAAAATTCACGCACAGCCCATTAACGCGGTTACTCAGAAATACCATACTCTCTATGTCTCTAAATTATTCCCGTGGTAAGCATGAGTGTGCATGCCCATTCGCGGAATCCGGAACATTGAAGGTCTGGGAATAAGAATTTGAAAGCTCGTCCTCACCGAGGATTATTTGACTAGCGAATTCTTACAATGTTTTGATACCGGTTTGGACTTTTTGGACCAAAATTTAAGAGCTGTTTAAAATATTTAATATCCGTCATAATTTGCACAAAATAAAATATTATGCAAATATCTAATTAAAGACTTGCAAAATACCGGAAAATATGGTTGTATGCAATTAATGTTTGAAAGGCCAACTTTATTCACATTTCACGTAGTGCTACCACATTTAAGTCGCATATAATGTTAAAAACCCGGTACAATAAATAATCCTTTGTAGGTCGATCCACTGAGAAATACGAACACAAAATAGGTTTATAGGTTTAGCTGGCTATACTTGCGAGAGAAGTTATATTACAAGATGAACTGTTATATTATGTTGTGAGGCATGTCGCTCCTAGAATCAGAATAGGTTTAGTGATGTATTCCTTTTGTAGTAAAATATGTTTTATCAAAATGCATCGATGCAGACGAAAATTCAATTTTATTCTCTGCAAAGAAACATGACAAAAAAATATTTCTATTTTATTAAAATACTAGTGTAGCAGCTATTATAACTTATATTATTACGCTACTATACGATATATGAATACATTATTTTGTATAAATATTAAATGTATAATCTGATCAAATGGTGTATTGAATAATGTAATATTCTATAGTATTTGATTCATTATAATTAGAAACAGATTCAATTGTCCTGAAAAAATATATAAATGCCTTTAAAAAATACGGTTTAATGCACTTATAATATTACAAAACTTAAAAATAATGGCCTTAAAATTGGTTTTTAATATCATGATAAATAAAACGACTTATCTATATAATATTATGTACTATATATTTATCATTTATGTACTCGTATATCTGCATGCACATGATGACAATTTTGTTTTTCAGACTATTGAGCAGCCACCACCACCTTCTTCTGGGGCATAAGTAAAAACATAATATGTAATAAAAATAATAAGACAAATCGAGATATCATGTAAATACTTAATTTTTTGATATTTTTTGTGACAGTATAGGTTATATACTGTTATTATATAATTTCATATATTCTTATAAAATATACTCAAAATATAAAAATTCTCTAAAATTCTCTTGAAATTATAAAAGTTAAAAAAAAATGCAAATTAAAAGTTTGATTTGTAAGTTCTTTGACGTATGAAATAATGTCTTAAGCATTCGTATAAAAATTCAATTTGCATTTATATCTGCGCTCCAGTCGGGGGCCATATAAATGATATAGATTACCGGCTACTATAACCTATATTATTATTATGGAGTAAA
Source organism: Acyrthosiphon pisum (assembly GCF_005508785.2). Lineage (NCBI taxonomy): Eukaryota > Metazoa > Arthropoda > Insecta > Hemiptera > Aphididae > Acyrthosiphon > Acyrthosiphon pisum. The sequence continues at coordinate 7,163,854 of NC_042495.1, read as the reverse complement.
TTCTTTCCGACGAAACCGTGCAAGTAATTCAGAACCATTTTCTGGAACAAGATCGACGAATACGCGGAAACCACCCCTCTCCCCCCCCCCCCAAACAGCTTACAAACCACCCGACTTATCGGAAATATTATACGCCGCCCCCGCGTGAACGAATATTATTATCGTCGTCGTCGGCGCGGACGGAAAACGGTTTTCCGAAACAAATGACCTGTGCGCGTGTACATACATAACAGTACGATATGCGTACACACCGCGTGTGTAATACGACTTCGGACCGGAATTCCGGGCAGAGGGTTGAGAGCGTATTATGCACACGTACGAGCGCGGCGTTTGACAAATGCGGTACGCGCGCATTCCTAAATCGCGGCCCCGAAATAGTCTCCATCGCGTATTACACGCCACCCCTGCGGTGAAATATCGTCGTCGTCGTCGTATAAAAACGGAATTATTATTATTATTATTATTATGATAACTACCTAAGGCTGGTGGCCAGATTTCGAAGAAACATAATATTATAGGTGAGCGTTGTGAAAATCTAAGTACAAAAATGCACGAGATAGGTATATTATGCGTCGAATCTATAATAATTATTTTTCTTTACGAATTATAGCCACCATCGCTGCAGCGTTCTCCAATCATCCCACGGGTCTCGGGACTCAATCCTCCATGAAATTTGTCACTTTCCTGCGTTTTAAAATCTTTCTTTCCCCATATCTGTGCGTCGCTCCCAGCTCGGTCTTCCTCCAATAGTAGGTCTTTCGCCTGTCGATTTTCCTTCAGTTGCTGCTCTCATACTCTCGCAGTTTCATCCTTTCGCATAGCGTAACCGCATATCACTGGAATCTTTGTTGTCTGATTCACTGTCAATCACTAGGCCACCTATCATAGGTACCTTATTTTAGAAGGATAATACTTTTTTTTATAGTCGCGGAACGTACTTAACATTCATAAATTGGTGTAGGTGATAGAGTCCACACTATACGTATAACTTAGTCTTGCTGGTTGATTTCTTTATAAAAAACAATTTCATTTTTTTTATTTTCAATTAGGTTTAGCCCGGGATCCACCACCTAGCACGAATTCCTAAATACATAATTTTTCGAAATTTTTCACTTTTTGCGTACCTACCAAACGTACCAACCGTACAATTGAATGAAAATCGAAATGAATTTAACGAGCTTTTATGTGGAAAATTATACCCCGTAAAAATAGTACACATATTATTATAATTATACGACTACAAGCGATTACGTCTTTCGAACAAAGGGCTGCTATAAAAATACCCCGCCGCCCATTTTCACGACGCGGATAGTGTTTCTTTTAAATGGTTTTCCTGCTGTGGAAATATTATTTTAAAAATATCATTATACCGAACCCGGTCGTCGGTATACGCGCGGTTAAACGTATTATAATTTATAACGTAAACGGTAAAAAGAACAAACGACGTTTTTTTTTTTCGCGCGCGAGACCCTCGAACTATTGCGTAAAGCGTTCACGCGATAACAATATAATATATATATGATATAATAGTGTTGTGTTCCATTTAAGTCGAAACGAACGTAGGCGGGAAGACGAAAAATAACATTATTCAACCTCCGCAGCCGTTTAAATTCACGTCCTGATCGCAGTCGTTGGCTCCCGCAAACTTTCAACGCGTAACAGCTTGTGAACCCCCTTCGTTAAAAAATATTATTTCGGACGGGTTTCCTGCAAACGGGAGTCGGTAGAATAATACACCGGGGTGAAAAAAATATTTTTTTAAAAAACATAGGTATTTTGTCAGTTTGCAGCGGAAAGAACGTCTGAGGGCGCGGTCCAATGAATAATATAAATTTATAAGTTACAATATATTATAATTTTACCGGCCTTCATCAAACGAATTTTTTCTATACGGTCAAAATTATATATGAACGCTGAAATAATAACAAAATATGTTTATATGAACTAATAATATATTTTAACTTTAGGTAAGTCGATGTCAACACACTGATTGTTTTCTCGTTCTTCGACTCACATAATATATTTGTCAAAACACTAAATGTATATTGTCTTTCCAATAACCTAGAGTGTATAATACACCAATCTTGAAAAATGTAAAGAATAATGCTTTCAAAGTTTGACATATTATTATGGTTTTGTCCATTTATGTTTGGAAAAAATATTTTTATTTTTAAAGTCAAAAATAAATTAAATAGGTAGGTAGATGAAAACGAAACAGATTTGGCGAACTGATAAAAATATTTTTCTCCATAATTGAGAGTTTTTTACACTAAGATTATACTTAGGTACTTAAAAAAACAAATAAATAAATACAAAAGGATTTTTTATAAGTCGCGTGTGTGTCGGAGGAAGTATACAAATAGTGTTTTGACATCATCAGTACACTACGTAATCAAATGTTGAATAATATTATTTAGTGATCACATTTTACGTAGCGTGTATTATATGATATAAAATGCATATTTTTTTATGGTAATACCATTGAGTTTGAACTTTGTGATGTGATCTTATTAACATCATGTAAGTTTAACGTCAAATTGTATTATACGCTTTCAATCACTAAGAAAAATACGAGATCTTTATTATAGACTTGAAATAAGCCATTATAATAGTCGGCCGACAACAAAAAAAAATGGTAGTCATAAACATTGCACAAAAAAAACATAAATATTAACGTCGATCTAACTATATTGAAAATTAATGAAAATTAGATATGTGAACGTCATTTTAATTATTATTTTCAAGTATGAAATATTAATAACCGTCTGTGCAATAAAAATAAAAATTACATAGTCGTAAGGTACCTATTAGTAATTACTAATTATCTATATTATAATATTGTCATTTTGTTTCACGCCCAAAAGGCAACAAACTGTATTGTATTTTTGTTGTTCATTATCTGTTATTATTAACTCACGTTACAATAAAAACGACGTAAACAAATGATATTTATAAAAAAATTGTCAAATAAACTGAAATTTGCTAATTATTTTGTAGTTAGGAAAAATAAAATTTAATACAGATTTTAATTTGTAAACGGTATACTTGAGACTTAAAAATGTAATATTCATATATTATCAGTTCATCATAAATCGTCCTTCCGACACAACAACGCAAATTGTAAACCGAAAATCACGTGTTGATTTACTAAGTACTTATTTAAATTGATGTTTGGTAATTGAAACATATTTTACTAAAATATCCAAAAATAAAAACCAATTCATATGATGATGAAATAAATTATAACCATCGTGTATGGCTGTAATATATAGAAATTCTTCCAGCGCATTATAATATATTATTATGGTTATGTTATTGTTCTTTCTCCATTCATATTTATATTTATCTTATTTAAAATAGCACATAATATATAATATCTAATAAAATATGATATATGTGTACATTAGAATTTATAAATTATAATTAATCATAAAAGTTCATGGTAAATCAAAAATTATAAATTCGTATATAAACACAAATTTAAGTTTTATGAAGCCAAACGCTTAATTTATGCATATTTCTTTAACTAATTTTAAATTACAAGTAACTACAAGAAAGGGTTAAGCATCTTAAATATTTTAGAAAACTTTTAAATCCCCCAAGTACTACCCTAACTATCCACACTTCTAAAGTATTTTTGTCAAAGTTTCCGCAGCTTGTCTTCTTCATTTTATCAAAAGTTGAGTGTTATAAACTTTATAAACATATAATACACCATATTAAATCACGTTAAAAACAGAATTAACTTAATTTTAGCTCATGTCATTCCCGAACGTCAGTTTATAATTAGTCAAATGATTTTCTGATCATTACTATAACTACTTTAACTGCGGTACTTATTGATATGTCATAATTATTATATTCATTAATAAATATGAGTAACTTCTATACAATTTAAAAAAATTATAGTCATCACTCATAATATTGTGTACAACACTAATATGTTAATATTTAATAAAACACATATAATGATATAAGGACACGAAAAAATAATTAAATCTTTTTAATTTATCATAATATTATGATCTATTTAATCCAATACATAATCTAATTTGGCTATTTATTTCGTTAGTTTTAGTTGTACAGAGAAATAGGAAATTCAAGAGAAACGTGCACAATGGACAATACATGTTGTTTGTCAATAAATATTATTATTATTAGGATTATAGTATATAAAACAATGTGAATGGCTGTAATATTATATTACTGTAGGTAGTAGATACCTAGATTCATTTTCGAAAAAACGACGACCGTCATCATAACTTAATATATATTACAACGTTAAGCATCTTCTTTGACGATATTATAAGAATCCTTTTGTGACTTATGGCACAAAAGGATTATTGCGCTAACGTCGTGCAACGTGACTGAGAGTAAGTAATGGTCTCTTTCAGAAGTTCCCGGATGGGTGACCACCAGGGTTCGTAGTGTGCAAAAACCTTGCCACACATAGGACTTGTTCACAACCGTACCAGCTGTTCCAACCTTACCGGGCCAACCCTACCATATCACAGACTAATGACTTGTCGTCGAAGCCTTAGTCAAATAAAAATAAAAACTATTATTTGCAGCCAACGATAACCATACGATTTTACAATAACAAAAACAAATTTGATACAAAATCAAAACGGAAATTAATTATAATATTATGTAATTGTAAGCAAAACAAAATTCAGGTCAAATTTAAAACAACAACAATAAAAAAAACGTTCATAAAATACTTCAAAAGAACATAGATATTAAGTTTCACGGTCACCTGCAGTGCGCACCTACTGCTCATTTAAAATCGATGGAACTGTGAACCGAATAATTTTGAGTATAACGATATATCACGTAATTTAACCAAGTAAACTATATATATATTATAATCAAACTGAAAACAGCACGGCTTACACGCGTATTTATGTGACGTGTAAGACGCAAAGTCGTAAAACGTTGCTTTTGAAAGCTGCGCACGAGGATGACGGGACTATACGGAGCGCGGGGCGAGTCCAAAAAAGGGAGAAATCGGTTTAAAATGCTGCAAAGGGCCTGTTCTCTGATCAACGGTGCCGCCGAGCCGGGGCAAACTTAAGACTCGTTAATGAAGACAAACAGACGTGTAAATAGCGATACGGCGGTGCGCTTTGTATGTATAGCGAACGCTAAGCTCCAATAAACTTTTGTGAGCTATAAAACTAGACGGGACCCCGCGCGCGGGGGGAGGTTACGGCGCTGAAACTGCGTTTGCAATGCACGTTAACGCGCGGTGTACATCGGTTATTAAACACCCCGAAGACATTTCGTAGCCGTGGGTGGCGTGGGTGGCATATATAGCAACGCGCGAAAGGGCCATAATATTATACCGGCTGAATCCGCGCGATGTGTGCTGTGTGCAGAATGTCACGGGTAGACCCGAAAACGACATTTTATGACGTAGGTATATACCTTATTATAATATGGATAAGTGGGTTATTATGTACTTTCTTTTCAAAATTTTTGTGGACGTATGGTTGCTATTAGAATAACTTGTAGATTAATGCGTGCGTATAGATATAACAATACTACAATATTATTAGACGATAGCGTATTTTTTAAGTTTATGTCAAACGAAACGGATGGAATGTTCGAAGCGACAAATTACCACAAATATTTTGATCTGTGGGTTGCAGTGATGGATTAGTTAGAAAACATCTATTATACGGTTGTCTTAGGCTACAGAAAATGTTATGAGAACACCCAAGGGAAAATGTTGCCATCACAGATATTGTGATAGTTTTATAATTGGATGGGGAGCGACAAATAGTATACATGCCTCCTGCGTTATGATAGTATAAATAAATCCTGTAATATTGAAATCCACCACTGACTGTAGGAACCCCTACCACAAAAATATTAGGATTTTAAAATTTTAAAATTTTAAAAAAAAATGTTGTATTTAGAACCGGATTGCCTGACAAACATTATATGCCATTAGAGTTTAGATGGACGGATTTTTATACACTAATAAGTTTTCAATATTTTAATCGGAAGTGATTTTTAATTTTTCAACAAAAATATGAATACATCATTATATTTAATGGATTTGTTAAATTTCAATTCAATGATATATATCATCATACACAAAAACCAAAGTAGAGACTGTGTGTCATTCTAGGATATTTTATATTATTTTCATAAAGTTAGGTAAGAACCTAGGTTGAATTCATTTTTGCAAAAAATATTGCATTTGGATGAAGTGCATATTTTGTAGTCGTCATCACCACCTTTCATAACACACATAAACAGTAGGTACAGTTATAGGGCCCAACCAGCCCTGTATGTGTGTGTTTTGACAAGCGATGAGAACGATGACAAATATAGAAAAGTATCCACTTCATCCAGGTGACCGTCGACGACGGCGCTGCTACTCATCACTTTCCGTTCTGATTTTAGGCGTGGGCTGTTATTGAAATACTTTCTGGTGCCAAACAAAACGCCGGGACCGGCTTTGTTCGTTAATATTCTGTTTTGGCTGTTTTAAGAATCCATTTCGAATAATCAGAATATTATGTTTTAGATTAGACACGGTATAAAGCAGAGTGACCAGACTATCAGACTTTTCATAATGTGTTATATTACTATATTAGGTAGGCGTAATAATAACTTAAAACACTTTTCTGAAGAAGATTTTAAATTTGCTCAAAAATAAATAAAACACACGTGGCATAGGTAACTAATTATTAATATGTGAGTATAACAATATTCTCAGAAAATAAATTATCACGAACTGAATACACGAACTCGAAATTCAAAAACCACACTATTTTACATCTCTCATTTAAGAGACTGGGCAATAACAAGACCAACCGAATATTGTAAATATTTAATTTTGAATTAAAATATATGTTAGTTTTATGACAAAGTAGTTTATTTATATATTTTTTAATACAATTTGTTGCAGCTTAAAATGTAATGCAGTATATTCATATGGAAATCGTTTAATCACGTAGGTATATAATATACGACATAATAATTATTAATTATTATCTGTATGAGAAAAATAGTCAACATTTTTATTAATGTTATTCAAATATGATTCATTATTTATTTAGATACAATGAACAAAAAAATGTAATTTTAAATTTTAAACGTTTACCATACGATTGTTGATATAGGTATCAAAAGTCGGTTCAGTTCTACAAGTCCTACTTGTAAACGAATTATAATACGTTTTGAAAATTAAAACACGTTCTACCAAAGTTCTACAATTTTTACAGTTTTGTCAGACGATACTGTCTTTTATTAGTTTTTTTCTGGTCGCTCGAGAAAATATAATGTGCTTGCGCTCGTGAAATTTACAAATATTATACTTTCACGTATCGCATACACTTCATACTTCATTCATATTATTATTTGTTGTCACATGCCGACCTCCATTCGCCGACGCGTCGTAGAAGATTTCGAGGGAAACCGGAACAGTGGATAGGAACGGAGAGGTTATTATTCCTATACAGAATAAATAATAACATTGTTATGTACCTGCGGGTCCGACAACGATTGGGGTGCAGTGCGGTGGCGCAGGGTCGAGAACGCGCGTTGCACACGTGAGTCGCCGTAATAATAATTGGTCGAGTGCGGCTGAGGGGCTGGCTGGCGTAGGGGTGGCTGGCAATAGGGGTGGTTGGCGAGATAGCAGCAGACCGACGACTGTACGACGACGGCCGGGTGGCATTACAAAGTGGTGTCCGGGGAACCAGATTGGATATATGGGGCACCGCCGGTGATGGCGGATGAGAGATTCTGCGGTCTTCGACTATACACTGCGCTGCCGCCGTATCCGCGGGCCTTAAATTAATGAACGGCATCAACCCGTACCGGCACAGTTATTTATACGCGTCGGGAGACTTTCCCTGCAGAGTTCAACGCCTCGTCGTCCCGCGCACGCCGAGCTCCTCCGATTTATGGCCAGCACCCGTTGAAAGCGATAAATCTATTTGCCGCCGACCTTATATACACGATACGTATAACATATAATATATAGGTGCGTGTGGCCCGAGACGGACTTTCGAGAACTACGACGACGACGACGATCGGTTCGCGAACACAGTTCATATTATTATAATATAGCTAGGGGCGCTCGCAGCCGATGACCATGCCCACCGCTGTTTTTGTCGATATTTGACTTTTAAAACTTCTGAAATACAATCAGCGAATATATTTTTAAAAAAATTTTTCGCGCAATTTCTGGATCAAAAATGCCACGGTTTTGGAAGTTTATTCGTTGATGTGAACCGATTATAACAAATCGTAACCACATAACCTTTAGCACTCCGTCTATATATTAGGTAACTGCCATGCACGAAACATATTATTGAAGTTTTATGAGGTACCTACAGCCCACCAAATAATTATTCATTTAAAATAGATACTAAATTTTATCTAATAAGTGATTATAATATGTTTCTGATTAATAATTAAAATCTGAAAATATTTTTAATTTTGTCATTTGCATAATCTATAGTCCGTGTATTCAATTACGGATTGGTGATGTTTGTTGGCCCCAGAAACATAAATCAGAACGGCTTTTTTCTTTTTTACTTTTATGGTAAAAAAAATAATCTTTAATAACTACCAATAATTATTTTGTCACCCGTTTCGGCTTAAACAATAAGTAACAAATGCAGTACAAAGTTTTGAGTCATAAATTAATTTAATACTTATAACTTCGTAGTTATATATAATTCAGCAATGCAATGCATAACGTCAAACAAATTAATTTATTTGATTATTTCAATGAGGTCATCCCTTTGTGAAGTAATTTAATTACACTTTTTATTGTTCTAAAACTTCATCTAAATCTATATCATTGAATATTTTTTATTGGACAACCTCACCGAAATAATAAAAACTACTCTGATTTCATCCATTGAATTTCTCCAGCGAGTGTATTAATAACTTTTTTAAATGAAAATTATCGTATCAGGGACACCTAGTTTCAAAATAATATTTAATCAAGTACCATATAACCAGCCCACTTGGAAAGTTCCCAATTTCACGATATTATATTAAAACCCACCCCTGTACGTATTAATATTTATATATCTGCCTTGTATTTATATATTATAACATAGTATAATATAGTTATGTATTATAAGAGATGTTAATTGTTATATTACAGCAAAATTAGTAGTTTTTCAAATTTTATCTGAATCATCTTACAAACATTTAAATTTATTATTTGACTTTGCACCCTCCTCCCCCCACGGCTTTACACTACAGCCAGCTCCCTTGGTTTATATTGTATTATAATATATTTTAATTTTGGTGCAAAGATTTGACGGCGCGATAACGATATTATATTATATATTATATTAAACCGTTTAAAACTAAACGATATACATAATATATATATATATATAAACATAAGTATGTATAGCAACGTTCACGAACTGTTCTCATTGCTATTCCGAGAAGAACGCAGGCGGAGGTAGTTTAAAAAGAAACACTTTGGTTATCAGAAGTGAATTTGCAGATTAAAAGGGCCGCCACCGTAGAAAGAACAAGATAACTCCGGGTTCCGGTAACAAAGCGGCGGGGAAAAAAGGTAGACGGCGATGAGGGCAAAAGAGCGGAGAGACGAAGGTGGGTGAAAAAAAATAAAAAGGCAAGCAACAAAGGTAATTCGACTCCCGAACCGGGGGTTAAATAATGATGGGAAGCTTTTTTTCCCATCTCTACGGCCAAGATTTCTCAGTCGGATCTCCGTCCTGGTGGCGGCGGCGGTGACGGCGCGACGGCGGCAGTGGAGGAAGTGAGAGGTCATTAGCATTCGGAGGTCGAATAAACAGGGGCAAAAAAACGGCGACGACAACGACGACGAAGGCGTACGGATAATCTTGTAGTTTTTTTTCGGTGAGAAAACAATTTCGAATCCCTAAACCGATTTATTGATAAGAATGGTTTTTAATTTAAACGACACTGGTTAACAATGGGGGTCCCCAAATCTAATTATTGAATCGCCGTACGACAAATGAGATACAGCGAAAAAGCTTGAGATCCACCGGAAATTGTTCGTATTTCAATTATTATGCCGGCGACAGTAGATTTTAACATTGATTAATTCTCATTGTTCTCACCGAGTTTAATATAACATGGTTTTATGCGATTTTTTTTATTCTTTAAACTCATCAATATTATGCTATAATTGATGTTAAGTTATTGAACTTTTCGATTCAAGGGCGCCCGCAGATATTGTTTATGTGGGGGGAAAATATTTTTGAATACGTACAGAATTTTTTGGCTAATAAGAGCTTATGGATTTTTTTAAATATTATGTTCACAATTGTTTGGTATGAGGTATGACAAAATTTTTTACATTAGTAACTTACAGTTGATAATATTTGTTTTTTTATAGGTAGGTACCTACTTCGTCCTAAATTTTTAAACGATGTTATACAATATTGTTTATACGTGCGCTAACTTAATTTTTTATTTAATTTTCAATTAGCTAATCGATTTATTTTCGAACTTTTAATAGTGATGATCATAGGCGCAAATATGAGGTGCTTCAGGAGCTAAGCTCCGAAAAAATTTCAATAGCACCCCTCCAAACATTTCCTATATTTTTTTAAGCTTATTAAATATTACTTAAGTAGGGCTTCAGCATTCCCAAATCTCAAACGCTATTAGCGCCTATTAGTGAAGAATAATATTCTGCAAATAATTTAAAAAAAAATAAGTGAACTAATTTGAATAAAGCAAATATTATTACTTTAAAAGTACTTAATTTATAATAGTCTTCATGTTTGTATTTCGATGTATATTAATACATAGTTTTATTATTTTTCAATTTTAACTAGAAGTTCTAATAAATGTTACATATCCAATCCTTTAAATTGCTAAATATCAAATTTTGGTACAGAATAATATGCAATTTAAATTGAATTTTCAATTCTTAAATAATATTTTCATCGAATTTTGACTAAAATATCTGTTTTAAGGTATAGCTATTAATTAATAGTTAGTAAATAGGTACTTGCATGTATGGTTTTTATAGATTGTATTTATAAAATAAAATGATATACATAAGATTTTAACGTGTTGAAATAATAATAAAAGGTTATATAGTGTAAAGAATCGTAAACGGATACGGGTCTATAACTATGAAGATAAATGATTTAAAAAATAACAATTTAACAATTCTACTATATTATAGTACCTATAAGTTAAAAACCTACTTTTAAACGGCACATATAGTTTTTAATAGTGACCGAACAAACCGTATTTACACGTTTTCTATGATATTGTGGATAAGCGAATTAATATATTTGTTACGAATAAACGCGCATATTATACGCAGTGAATCGTCAAACGGGAATACATGATTTTAGACTTAAAGCGGTGAGATAAAATAGATGTTCGGTCCCCCAGGCTAAATGTAAATCATTGTATTCTAAAAACGATTCTGAGTGAAGTTCTGTTTACCCAAGTCGTTGTTGAAAAACAGGCGCTTGCTCACGTTTATTTACAGTTTTTTTTTTCTCTTTTGCTGTTGTCACGATTTTCTCGACAACTATTGAGAAATTGGAAAATGACCTTTTTAAAGTTTGAAGTTCAATATGACGCGTTAAATTTTCAATTTACAAAGGTAGGTACGGCATGAAACTTTTTGATTTTTTCACTACCCCAAAAGTTTGACCGAAAAACAATATAAAAATATAAAAACACACATCATTATAATTTGTGATACTGTGCCGCTCTCCGAATTCTCAATCTAAAATTTGAAATATTCCGTCATTTTTTTTGTAAAATAATTTTAATTAAAATAAAATAAAAAATATTAGTTTATATAAAACTTCTTTGAGTTCTATATACGTTTAATTTATGTTCAATAAATAACGTTCTAGTAAAAGAGTATGCTCAACATCCTCTGCGTCTAACTATAGAAATATAACATAACAGATATACGGACTATACAATATTATATGACAACAAATACCGTTTATATTTATACCTATTATGAAATCATTTTAAAAATTTGTAAACCATAACGTTTTTACTGAATAAAACTACTAACGGGTTTGGTTTTTAATAAAAAGAAAAAAACTTAGTTTTATATTATATCGTACATAATAGTACCTAGCTGTATAACTTTGTGTAGAATAAAACATTACTTAAACCGAAACTGGGTAGGATAAAAAGTAATCTGATGTCTGCAGTTTTTTTTAAATCTATTACATTATTTACAGGGTTTGTAACAGGGTTTTGAATGATATCGAAAAGCGCTTGTCTACTGCAAAATTATTAATTTATACTCAACAGTCGTAACGAATTTTGATTATTGTGTGTGTGTAAAATGTTATAATTAAGGCAGATGACATAATATTAAAATATTATACCTCTAAAAAAGCACAAAATGTTAGAGAAAAAAAATTGACCCTCAATAATTTTTCCCAGTTTTTTAATCAAGAAATAATTAAAAAGAAATACCATCCGATATAATAACGAAATTCAAATAATCAAATGAGACACGGAAACTACGTCATGTCTCATGAGTATCTGCTGTGGAGGCTCTCAAAATATATTCAAATGGTATACGAATTTATATTATAATATTGTCGTATCGATAAACGTTATTTAAAAGAAAATGTGTAAACAAATATTGAAAAAAACAACAACAATAATATCGTATAATATATATGCAAACGCTATTATAGAATAGTCTTTTGCCCCAATTATTTTAATATATTATTTAATATAGAACTGCGCGCAGACCGAATAACCGGGGTCCATTTCTACCCCCCCCCCCCCGATTTGGAATTTTCAAATTCTGCTTGCACCAATCGTTTATCCACAAACGTGCACGAAGTCCGGCCGTTTGTGCACCGCGAAGAGTGAAGTCGAATATAATATATTATCACGTGTTAAGTTGGTGTGCATTTTAATAATAATATTATATATTATTAGCGATCGCGTGCGAACCAGAGTGTATATAACATGTTGTATTATAATATAGGTGTATCGTTTGCGTTTGTAGTTAATGCCGTCGCCCCGTGTGCGTGTGCTGAGCGCAGTGTATTTATTCGGTCAGTAAACACTCTGCAATTACGCGTACAAAGGTTTGTTGCGTTGCGAACACATACGCGGAAATGTCAGATGTCGTGTGATGCCGTATCAAAGTTCGTTGTACGCTAGTGTTGAATAATAATAATATATTATTATACGCGGCCTACCGATGGTATAATAGTTTATTATTATTATCATGTGTGCGAGACAAAACAATTTCGAGACAACCAGTGCCGCTGGAAAGTGGAGAAGGTGGTCAAATAAGGTTCATATAGACACTAGAGCGTTCGGAAATTACCCTGGAGAGGGCAGACGTATAATTTTTACACCCTTTCATTCACCCATTCCACCCTCAACTCTTCAATAAAATTAAATCTTTCACAGCTTCAAATCTGCAGAAAGTATACGCAGGTACCTACATAGTAACTATATGGGAATGTGATGTGCAGCAAACAATATTATTACCTACTATATACTTATTGCTTCTTATCGCTATACTGCTATATTATATTTTAGAAATTATTGACTATTTTATTAATTATTATTGAATATTTTTAAATAAGAAGTAAGTAAGTATGTCGCATAATAAGTCGCACAGACAATACTTAAGTCCAGTAGTTATACGAAAGTACACTCAAATATGTAACCCACAACCACTGTGGAAATGTGGTAGACTACTATATAATGAGGTTTTCGAATAATAAAAAAATATTTATAATAAAATATTTGTTTCAAAATCTTAAAATGAATCTAAATATATATCTCAAATTAATGTAAAAAAAATGTTACGTCGCAAACACATAGGTACGTAAAAACGTCAGAAATGTTGTGGTGGTTTTAGTTTATTGTACGCAAGTGTTAAATAATATTATATTAAATTATTATATTATGCATTTATACCCGACCTATAATCGATAGTCATAATCGAGGCTCTCTATAATAATATTTTTTGCCCTCCCCCATGCGACCTTGCCATGAGAAAAGTTGTTTTGCACCCCTGACGGCGACGACGATTATAATTGCGTGATGCATATTATACGCTCGTGATCAGCCTGAAAAGGTACGACGACAACCATCACAATAGTTACGAAATGACAAGGGAGTCTTGACGGAGCAGACTTACGATAACGTTTCAGAAAAAGTTTCACAATATAGATGAATATAAAATTTTAGAATTTCTTCGCCCACGCGTTCGTCACTCCCTTCGGAACCACTCGGTCGCGTCTGTATATATTGTTTGCATATATTTTATATGTATGTATCACGTGCTTTAGATAAGTTCGCGGTGTCCACGAGACGACAAAACGTCGCGCGTTTTTGTTTTCGCTCGGCGAATTTATGGATATTCCGCCTTCGCCCGAATGCGTTTCCATCCGCACGGTCGCGCGCGTTATTATATTATATTATCCCTTCTGTGTGCGACGACAGTCGTGGCAGCTGTTGGCAACAAGTTCGGAATATTTCCCTACGCGAGTGCCGAACAGAGCTATATATACAGCTATTGCTATGACTATACGCTGCACTATATATTATGATATTATATATAATACACAACTCTGTACACGCTGCTATAATATACCGACGAGAGCATGCGGCGGCGGCGATCTCTTTCACCCGCCACTACTCACCCTACACCATAACCGCCCGATCGAGGCACATCGATTTTCCGCTCCGGAACCCCTCCAGTCGAAAGAACTCCGTTTAATTGTGTATGGAATTATTCTGGGTCGGGACGATAACAAAAAAAAAAATAATAATAATAAAGAAAAAAAACTACATGCCTTGATTATCTTCGGTCACAATAACACAGCCCTGATGAGGGCGCTTAATGAAAAATTCAATAATATCGCCCCCGCCGCGGACGACCCCGCTGGATGACGACGACGACGACGACTACGACTACGTTGGTAGCGGCTGAATGGAGGCGGAGGGTGGTCGCGTGGCCGGCGGAGGGTGGATTTGGAATTAATCAGTGCCCGAAGAATTTGGTTCGACATTGTTAGTCGGCGGCCTTTTATGTATAATACGTACAGAATAATAATAATAATAATAATAATAATAAAAAAAAAAAAAACGAAAAAAAACATTCGAAAGCCGTTTTCTAGTCTCGGAGAAGTAAATAAATTAAAAACATAAACTTTTACCGACCCGAATGGTACAATAGTAATGGATAATGACGACGATGATGATAGAAATAATAATAATAATAATAATAATTTGTACGCTGCAGCAGCACGATGTGTTTCGTCCGGTATAACGTCGCTTTGACCGGTATTTCGGGTGCTTGCGTATACAAACGGTCGACCGAACAAAGGCGGCTCAGCTGCTGCCACAAGGGTTGCGGAAAAGGTTAGACCGCGTGTACATGTATAGGGGTGGGGGAAACGGATAGCTGGCCAACTCCAGACTGCAGAAAAAGGGTTACGTCGTCGTTCTCGCATCGGTACTTTGGACTACAGCGGTCCTACAACACGCGTACGTGGTACACACGACGCCAAGTCCCGAAATCAATAAACGGCCCCGCCGCCACAGCCACCGACAACGCCAACGCCGCCGACTCTCTGCGGGGTCGAGCCCTGAGCGTGGGTGGTTTTGGGGAGGGGGGCAGGTGGCGGTGCAGGGGCTGAAAACTTTGCGTAATATGTTTCTTCGGACAGCATTCGAGCTAATTTATTCACCGCTTTATATATCTATATTATGTACATGTATGTGTGTGTGTGCGTGTGTGTGTGTGTGTGCCCTCTGTCCGCAGACCTGGCAAATTTAGATGGACGTCGAGTACGACAATACCATTACCGCTGAAACTATATTATATTATAATAAATAGTTGAGATTTTGGAACAAAATCGTTGAAATATCGGTTTATAAGCTCCAAATTCAAGTTAGAGGAAGAATTTTTAAAATTCCAAAGTAAACTTTCTTCAGCCATAGCAGTACCCATATGCATTTTTACATTAATATCAATTTTTATGAAACCAAATTGCTCTAGAAATGTGTTTTGTGCCTGTAATAATATATTTCATAGTTAAATATAGGACTTTCTATATTATAGTTATTTTTGTATACTTTATCATTATAGTCAAATCACAGTAAGTACCTACTTATCATCTATATAATGTTGGCCAAACGTTTTAATAGTAGGCTGACGATATTGTCATCACATTATACATTATATCTATATAGTATACGCGTAACAGGGGATCGTCGTGAACAATTTAAAATTGAAATACACTAATCATCAACGCATAATAATATATTTTTTTATAACTATTGAATTAAACTTAAAATTTAAATTCAGCACGAAAGTCATTCACACAATTCATAATAATATTATAATTTATAAACACAAATATAATATTAAGCTTGCGCTTACGCGTGATATCTCCGTCTCGAACTGCACCCCGCAACCACCGCATCGTCATGACCCTCTCACTCTCTCTACTCTCTCTCTCTTTATGTCAGGACAATATGACGTTTATATCGTATTCTGAAATGATAAATTTTGATTTAGGTTAGTAACGACGATATCACTGCGACCATCATTATAATATTATTATGATTATAATAAGCTACGCCGTTTGCGGTTTTAATCACTATTCGACGCGCGTTTATAATATATGCGCTTCGAAATAATTATAATATGCTGCCCAAGATAGAACATTTCACATGCCATTACTTTAATACGTTACATATATTAATAATTATTACTGTAGTGTTATAGCGTTATAATATCTATTATAACGTAAAAGTTTCGAGACGGATGTTTTATATTTCGTTGCGAGCAATTTAACGTTTATCTCGTTTCATAATAATTTATAAGCCACTATAATAATATTATTGCATTGCAGTGTATTAGATTTTCATGCTATCGATATTCTGATGTAAAACGTAATAAAAACATAGTTTATTGTTATTGTTATTATTATTAATATTGTTTCATCAGCATCAGCAGTTAACCAAAATGAAACGCGTCTGCTACAATCAATTCATACTATTAAAATATATTATACCTATAATATAAGAAATGTCGTGTAATGAAGTGTATTTGTGTTTCTGGAATGATTTTTGCATAACATTAAAATGTCTTCGCTATATATCGGATCGAATACGTAATCTCTTCGGGGTTATGGCTATTACTATATTATAATATAGGTATTACTATACAGTTAAAACATTTGATTAATATTATTCGGTCAGAATTTTTTCGTTAGAAAAAATATGAATAGTAATTATTCATCGACATCGTAATATTTAACTTTTACCCGTTAAAATGCATTTGGTCGAGATCCTTAAAACATTATAACTTTGCATAATATTATAGGTGTTATTATATTATGTTAATCGATTGTTAATATTGTAAATCGAATGGAAATTCACGGCGTATATATTATAGATTATAGTTATAACAATAAACACGTGTTTAGGAAATCATGATGCAATCAGTGAAAAGTTTACTAAAACATTATGAAATACAATATATTATTATAATTTTTAAGCGATAGGTCCGCTGTCTTGACGTTCTCCACGCGTACAACACAATTATTATTGTACGCCTTGTCACACATTACAATAACAATCAATTACGACTGCGCTCGTTAATTATTATGGCGTAGGTACATTTACGGTGTAGGTACGTTTACACGCATATTTTGCTCATTATATTAAGCGATCCGTCAAACTAAGTTAGTGTGGCACGGTAAGTAAGTATGGAAACACTGTACAAGTAACGGTATTCGATCGTTTGTAAAATTACATTTTAGTATTTCACCAGTATACGCTAAAAGTTTCTGGCGTTAATGTGAAGTAATGAATGTTAAGCTATAAAATAGAATATAAACTGTGAAGATCACTGTTGAACTTGACTGAGAAACTTTCGGACGAAATTTGTTTTGTAACTATTTATTATAATATATTTAGGTATGTACCTAGAGTGTTAACTGCAGCAGTTGTACCCATATAGTAAGTCATTCTTCATCAAAGATAACCGGATAAGTACATACATTTAATAATCGTTTTCGGACAATACTAAAACAAAATGTATTTGCTATAATATAATATAGAAACGTACATTATTTCATTTTAATAAATCGAGAATATGTACATTATAATATAAACTTTATAATTTTTAAGTATTATGATTTCTGAGAACCGACGTTATTCTATTTGCATTTTATCTTTTATCATAACAGAATATGCTACCCTTAAAAATGTAATTTCTTCGACATAAATACGAATTAAAATTTAAGATATTAAAATGAAAATGTACCACCTACTTATATTATACTTGCATTATTAAACAAATATAATATTACCCCTAGTGCATGTGTTTATTTTATTTTTGTGCTCTATATTTGCGTAGGAATTAGTCTTACAGATATAATTTCAGTAAATAAACAAAACTTACCATAATTTAAAAATTAGTTTTTGACCCAACGTGCACAGCGAAGGAAACATATTTTACTCTGGTTATTTATATGTAGACTATGAGCATCAACTGCAGGTTACAGAATCCAACTGCTTAAATGTAAATTGGAACGATGATCAGGCGGATCCTGATATTTATAGGGGGTCGTAATCCAATACAGTACCTATGACAGAATATAAAATGATCTGTTATTATTCAATTTCAATTAATTTCTTTCTAATAATATCAAAATAGATTTTTACACAATATACTATATTATATAATGTTTATACTATTTGTAGTACTGAATGTATATTGTATATTATATTTTTGCTATTTTGTCCATACAATAGAATTAAAAATATTTTTAAAAAAACGGTTGATACATAAATATGTGATACATTTATTTAGGTACACTAGATTTTATATAATAACATATATTTTGATAACTTATTAAGAAAGTTATATTCAAATAAATTAACCAAATCATTTTTTGATTAAAATATGTCGATAATTATTTTTTTATATTTTAATATGCAATTTTAAATTTGTACAGATGATACTAAACTACTACCACCTAATTTAAAACTAACGACATGGTCACATGGATGTAAAACATATATTTAGATTTACTTTATCTTTATAATATATACATTTTCGCCCAGCTATGCCTAGAATATTCTCATAAAACTATAATTGAACTAACAGAAGGAAAGTTTATAGATTGAAAAAACAGCAGTGTGATTGATATATTTTTCATACACAGAAAAAATAATTTGACAGACCCCCGTACCCCCCCCCTTCCAGAGGCTACTTATTTGGGTCATTTCACATTTGCTTCAGTATAACATTAAATCTTTGCGAGTAGCTATATACCTATATATATATATATATATATATATATAATATACAGTCGATTTAATATTAATTATGTTTTGTGTATATTTTTTTTTAAAACATTCACAGACGTCGATCCGTAACGCAGAAATTATGTGAAAAATTCCGCACGACATCGGCCGCCATCTGGAATATTTCCATAACAATTAACGGAATTCCCGTATAGTTGGCCCGCGATTTGTTATTTTGACGTATCCGTGCGAATTTAATTAACTTGCGGGCGAGCTGGGCAGGTATGCGGGAGCTCGCGCGAAATTCCACACGTGCCGATTATACGCGGGCGCCCCGCGGTAATGTCGTTATCACGGCGATGGCACCTTCCCGTGAAATGGGTCGTGGACGGGAGGCAAAAGAGTAGGACGAGTGTGAGTGTACACCGCAGGATGACGAGGAGGAGAAGGTGACGTGTACCTATATAATGCAGGAAGGACGGCAGGATAATGATTATATGTGTGCGCACACGGGAGCAGGAATAAACAAATATCCTCGCCGATAGTCCTCATCCGGCGCATGGTATACACGAGTTTATACAGATATAATATATAGTTTATATACACACGCGCGCGCGGAGAGCAGCTTAAACATCGTTCGGCTCCCCATGGGAACATAATCCATCCATCGCCGCGCGGCGGCACACAAACGCGAGCGCGGAATAATTATTAATTAACGTCCCTCACTCGATTCTCCGATTAAGACGTGCGGAGGGCTTATACTAGTTACATGTATATTGTATACACGCACGCACGCACGCACACGGTACATAAGACGCACGCTGTATAGGGAGGATATAAAATGTTAAATATATTATATATGTCGCGCGGATTGATGACGTTCGTCATTCGGTCCGTGTCAGTCTCTCGTTTTTACGTTTTGCGACGACCGAACGCGCGGTGCCACGAATACATCTTGTATAAACGTGCATCGTTCGCACGTTGTGCACCTCATAACCTGTAGAGAGACAGATACAAGTCCGACGACATGACGTAACATATTAATGTGGAAATGCTGCAGCGTGTGAATTAGGCGTCAGTATGATATGATATTATTATAATATTCAAATGAGCTCGTGTGTGCCTGTGTGTGCGTGCATGTGAAGATAACGCAGCTGGATGGTTATCGACCGGACTATATACGCGGTGGCGGTGGCGGTGCAGGCGTGGTGAGCGTATATATACACGAGGACGACCGTGTCCAAGTCTTCGGAGGAGGACTATATAACAACTATGCATAGCTGCGACGACGACGACGGCGGCGGTGGCGGAAGCAGCGGTACTGGGAACGGCGGCAGATGGTAAACAGTGGTGGCTAAAACCGGCGGTGGCCGACGTGGCTATCGATTGTGCACAGCCGCGTTTTTGGCACCCACTGAACGGTCATCCCGCGAGTCTTTCGCACGTTTCCTTCGCGTAACCTCCCCACACAGACCAACACCGTCCAGGACATGCTCGCACACGCACACACATACACATACCCCCCGGAGAGACAAGGTAGCGCAATCGCATGTTAACGACGTGGAATACAAAACAGCCTCGGCCCTCGATCGCCTCCTCACGTGCCGCAGTCGCCACCTCCACCCTGTCCCTTTACACGTCTTTTCAACCTCAATTATATAGGGACGGTCCGGCCGCTGGCCAGCTTTCCGGAAGAGCTGCGAATAAAACTTTGGAACCCGGCGTGCCCGCCACTGTAATATACATGTGTATATATACATACATATATATTGTCATACTGCTGCCACTATGCTTATATATATTATGACTGGGTGAGAGGAAATTCGTTAAATCCACCGCCACTGTCCGTCTATCCGTCACGTCGGCGTTCGCCACTACCCCGCTCCCCACCGGAAGCCCTTCCTCCTCGTCGCTCCACGTCCACCATGACCGCTCGACGCGATCGTTGCGACCCGCGGGCTACCGCGTCGTCTATATCTAATTTGAATTCCAAAGTGCCGCCCGGTCGTTTGTGTGATGTGAACAGGGAACGCTTAAAGCTCGCAGGATACCACCCCGGACCGCTGCTGCAGTATATACCAATGTTATCTGATTACCACGACGGTACAAAGGGCGGCGGCGTCGGCGACAATAATATGCTTTTATATTAAAACTACCCGAAGGGAAGCTTTTGAGAACATGACACTGTATTATACATTTATATATTATATTATATGTGATTTCGCACGTGTTTGAGCTCTGCGATCAGTGGCGTTGATTCGAGTGCTAGTCTCGCACTCTGTATAATATGGTACATAATATGTAGTATACCTATATAGGTAGCGACAAGCGATATGTCGAGAACTCAAGAAATTTGATTATTCACCCGGCCAGGTAAATCGGATCACACCTCGTGTCTGGGGATATATACAGGATGACGTAACAGAGACAACTGATTAACAATTATACGTATATTTGCAATCCTACATATTATACTTTTATGATTTAATTTTTTTTTTTTAGATATTATATTATGCTTAATTATTATAAATTATAATATATTTTAATATTGATATGAAAAGAAGTATTATTACATACGGCTCTATTATTTTTACAATTTTAAGCTATTTCTGTTACGCCCTGTATGCATATTATATTATACGATGATAGGGAGTGCAACCGTGTATACTGGGATTACGAACGGTGCATTACACTCTCACACACACACACACACACACACTATATTATAATATGTGTATGATGTGTAAGTCGACCCTCCGACGTGCAGGCGTTGACCTGTGTTGTAGTTCGAATCTCTGTCCGTATAATGTACATAATATAATGGTAACCCGGTATAGCTGAGGATTGCGGTCCGTTTCGGTTACAACATAATATTATAATATAATGTCGTGGTAATACGACTGGGCTGGCCCGCTGCACAATACTTATAAGTTATAGGTACAGCCAGTGCAGTAGTCAACACTCGGACGGTAAAAATATCTACCGCTTATTGGTAGACGAAAAAAGTATAATAATAATAAAGAACTCTCGCTCGCGCGTTCAGAGTTTGAGATATTTTCTTTACATTCGTATTTTTTGTTGCCTAAACGATCGTTTCGATAACGGTCGGTCGATCCCGGGGACGTATTGCACGTTGTGAAAAGAAAAAAATATACTATTGAATCTCCGTAAAATACTGATCGGCCCCGTATTGTACGTATTGTATTATATAACACATTGTTGTACCTACTCAAACGAGCCTTGAAATATTCATTTTTTTTTTTGTTCATTTTCTGTATTGTACCTATTACTATAATTCTGTCGAAATATTTGAACATAATTCCAATTAGTATCGAAATACAGATAAAAAAAAATACATCACTCAATATTCAAATATTAATATAGAAGATGTAGATTTTATCCTCCACCTACGCGTAAATACTCAGCATGACAATTGCCTTGATTTCCTGCACGCTGAGGCTACCCGCAAAATCATTTGTGTCTATTTTATAGAACCAAACAAAGTTTTTTTTTATTTAACAGTGTTATTTTTTGCACTCTTATAATGTTAAAACTAATTATTGAATGTTTTAGATTCTGGATGATCGACAAATGGCATATTTATTTTAAAATTATGCATCATGATGTATGTGTGTTTTTATTAATTTATTATTCAGTTTTTTTGTCGTGTCTGAAATCACTTTTTGTAGTAAAAAACATTTTCCAATCATCAACTTTAACTTTTCCGGTAAAAATGTAATATAGTTTGTACTTTGGTGGTTTAAAAGTGAAAATGTCTCAGTTATTTAAAATGTATTTATGTATTTATTATTATTAATTTATATATGTATTCATATAAAATCTAACATTCGTTAAAATGTTAATTAAATTATTTAAATAATGACTAATAATTGTAACCGTGGTTAACAAAATGTTCGAGTGTTTTCGCTAAGAACCGTATTTAATCAATCTATACAATGGTTTCAATTCAATGAATTAAAATTTAACACATCCATTACAGTGACCTACTCAATGACGAGGTACACTCGATACCTACCTACTGTAGTAACATCAGAGCGGATACATAATAATTATGTAGTATATATTATACTAATTGACAAGTTTTTTTAAAATAATTGACATTAAATAGTTCAAGTTTTTTTTTAATTATCACTTATTAATTATATCAATTGAATATTATATCTCGTGCATCTACAATAATATTGTAATTATAGGTATCGTAATTTTAATCTAATAAAATATTTATCACGTGCGTTATTCATTTTACGCGCTCACCGTTTTAATACAACAGTGATCTGTCACTTATTTTATACTATTTCATTTTATAGTCGGGAACATAATATTTCATTTTATATTAGTCGTATTTAAAATCCTGGTCGATGAAAACAACAAATAGTTTTGGTAGTGTATACTGTATAATACAATTAATATGACGTGAACGCCAGTTCAAATTGTTAAAGCCACCGTGGTAGTCACATATCGTTTCAGTGATTAATTTCTGCTTTTCGTTAATATTATTCGAAATTACATTCACCCGGAACGTTGATTGAATGTTACTTGTCTGTAATAATAAAACCCCTTACCAGCATTGTGGACGGGCGTCTTTAAATCGTATTACCGTTCTGTTAAATATTATTAATAAAATAATTCGCATGTATGTGTGTTGTTAATTGCATTTGACTCGGATTAATGAAGAGAATATGCTGATGTAGTAAGAAATTTATAATTTATGACGATATCAAACACGTTACATTCAAATTACTTTGGGCAACACGTCGGCCTCGTTATTATTACAACAATAACATCACAACATTCACAACAATATAAAGACGGAAATTGAACTATATATATTACTACTGCACTGCACTTGTGAGGGTGGAAGTGAGGGGTATCATACGTACGGAAATAGTAACGATTGGCGATTCACATAAAGTAGTCGACCCTCGTAAAAAATGAGAAAAAACACCTGATATCAACTATACTGCCGAATGGTGATGAGAATCAAAGGGGAAACCAATTGGTAAAGCGCCGTCGGACATAAAAAAAAAAATGGTTCGGTGTGAGAGACAGTGCACGGTGCGTGCGAGAGAGGAGGGGTGGTAGTAAAACAGTTTGTCTTTGGGGATATTAAACTAGGCCGGAGATCGTTTGTTTTGTTACTAGTACCACCACCACCACTACCACTCTACTACCATCACTACCACCACCACTTCTACTATACTATACTACTATACCGAAGCTGCGCCCGGCGTTCCGGCACGGTGGCCGTGGAAAATAGATTAGATCAAGTGGTCTGTTGGCGTAATGGACTCCAATAACTCACCGCTCGGGACGACTACCCCGGACACTTTGTCTTGGTCCAATCGAACTGCGTGTATATAATATACGGTACGCCGGAATTCGCCCCTCGGACGCAGCCAATTTCCTGAGTGCTGGTCGACCGATCGCGGCAGGACGAATGCGACCCAATGATAAAAAAATAAAACCCCGTAGTATATAATAATATATTATATTATCTATGGATCGTTTTGAACGGAACGCGGTCCTGTACATGGCAAAATAAAATTACCAGGGAATAGATAAAATATATCTATATCCTAATGTAGGTATACATATAGCTACAAAAGACGCAATGATGCGTCGGCAGATTAAAATGCGTATGGTGAGAAACAATATTATTAGTATAATTAATATGACGTACGTGCGTTATAATATGTACGACGACGACTTTTGACCGGGTGGCCTGCTGAGTTATGTTAGCCTGTAGGTCAGATGCCACAAATAATGTAATCAAGAGGAGCCAAACGGCGAGGTGCTCCATTAGCGAAATTAGTTTCTTGTTGCAAACGATCTCGCGCTATCCTCCACCACCCCATCCCGTCATAACCCGCGATGCCGCCGCCGTCTTTCGTTCCCGGAGAATAAACACACGCCATTTTGCTGCGTAAAACTTAAAAGCTGCTTATTAGGTTATCGGCTTTACGGAAGTTGGCCGCCTCCGCCGCTACTACCGCCACCGACGCCAACCCGGGACCCTTTAGCCTCGGGTTTCCCGTATAACGGCAGAGCGGCGGCCGTAGTGCCAAAATTGTTCGCCTTTAATGACCGGCTCTAACCAATCTCGAAATTAATATCCTCAAAACTTTCAGTGTAATTTTAATAATTGAATGCCTTATACGCATGAATAGGCGGTAAAAAAATTCAACAAGCCATACGCGAGTTTCAAACGCAATCTGTTCATTTGGTAAACGCCGCGTGCGTATATATATAATATAATATAGAGATGGCAAAAACTCATAATAATTTTTTTTTTCTATTAAAAAATAGATAGTTCATTAAAAGTTATTCAAATACATAGTATACCACCATTATTATAATAGTTTAGAGTTCTCATGTTCGAAATCGTGTATGATTCATTATATTTAGAATATTAGCATAAAGTTATTGCAATTCTTAATAGATACACCTATAGGTATATCGGTAATTCGATGACACGATGAAAAAGGTTCATTTAAAAATACTACGTCTAGTAAAGTCCGTGATTAAATATAAGAAATTATAACAATTAAAAAATTCTATCATTAGGTAAAATTCGAATGGTTACAAATAGGAAGTTTAGGTATTGTCAGTAAATTATCTGCTATAATACCTAAACCTATAATATGAAATAAATGCAATTTAGTAACATCATGATATACCACTTATGTATAGGCAACCCATACAGCCATCTTCTTCATTCCCAACGAATTGTATACGGGTGGGTTAAACAATATACTATAATATTATGTTTTGCACTGATTAAAATAGAAAACAAAGGCGACCGTAGCTGTATTCGCAAGGGGATGTAATTCGTTTCAGGGTGGGGGGTTAGGTAAAATAATCGTATGTGCACCACCTGCAGTCCCCATATACCCGTACATATACGTGCACGATTAATCTGACAAAGGTATAAAATGTAGTATTAAATTATAGCCCATGATGAATATTGCAGTAGTACCTATATCAGCTGGATTTATTGAACCCACGATTGGACTGAAAATCGACGGTCAAGAGACGAAAAACCGAATTGGTGCAATAAGTTTACTAATTGGTTCCCGATGAAAATCATTCTTATTATTATACAACTTTTCACTTTGGCACATCTATATAGGTACATAATTATTATACGTAATATTATTAAGACCTGATGACTGATTCGTTTCACAGAAAACGTAATTCAGAAATTAAATCTGCAAGACTAATTTTTTTTTTTTAAATAATTGAAAAAAAAAATGTCAAAGTGTAGGTAACATAATATTATCTAAAACCAAAAAGAATAATTATCAACTGTTGAAAAAAACAAACTCGCTAAAATAAGAATGTTAAATGGTGAACAAAATAAATGCAAAAAAAATTAAAACGTAATTATTACCTAGGTACTACCAAATTTCAAGTTTATAAATTACAATTCGTAAACATTGCGGTTCCTATCTATATATGTTGTAAATATATAAACATCTACCACATTGATTTTATTTTTATAATTTTTTATTTTAATTTTATTATTATATATGGCGTGATTCACCTAGCAAGTTCACCACTTATTTTCTTCAACAATGCTGTTATTCAAAGTCTAAATTTCAAATATACTCAAAAACCTTCTTTTTAAATTATAAGAATTTTATTGTTGTACTACTAAAGAATTGTGTTGATACAAACTTTTTATCTATTGTAAATTATTAGTGGATTATTAATTGCTGGTATTAGTTTAATATAATTAAAAGAAACGTGTATATCTTGCGTCGCATATATAAATAACGACAACCGGACTTTGACGACGTCTGAAATTAATATCGTACGATTTTCCCGATGGACGACCGTGTTTTTAGCTTACAATATTGATAATGATATAATAATAATAATAATAATAATAACAATTCATACAATATAATAAGGTGAGATACGCAACTATATTTATATTAGTATTGGAGTATTGGACAAAGAAGTATATAGGTTATTGCCTACATATGACATATGTATAGGTTGTCTAGCAACATAAATGTGTTCACCTTAACTAAGGGATTCTAGTAACTTCTAAGGCTGTGTAAAATGGAAGGGAAACTGCGTTGTCGGTTGAATATGTGCAATCAATTTTTAGATATAATTGAACAAGTTAATTTTCACATGGATATAATATTATTAAAATCAGAGTTCAATGGAATCGATTTTACGACCTGTATGGGGCAGCTGTAGTAGACCACCAGAGAACCAATATTTATTCGTATGTGCTTACACTCAGTATACATATATAAATCCACCCGGGATCAAATTTAGTAGTTGGGATCCAACTCGTAGGCGTTCATAATATGTTCGTATATACATGTGTCTTATATATGTATAAACTATATAATAGGTACACGGTGGAAACATATTTGCGCATTATTATTTATGTATTACCCACCGATATTATTATATTATTATATATAGGTACGCGTAGGTAGCGCGTTCGCTTTACGAGTGTTACAGAAAGTAATCTTAAAGTTCAACAGCGAGAGTAGGACTGTACACACACACTATAATATGACACGGTAAATACCATGTGTACCTATATACCTATATAACCCAAACGCAGTTTCCTTTTAAAACGTCCGCAGGCCATATTATCGTCGTGTACCGAAAATGGAAAATCAATATATACGACACGGCATACACTCACTATATTATATTATATTATTATATTACAATATAACATGTCACACGTTTAGACATTTTTTTTCACGAAAATTACGTCTGCGTGACCTTGTTATGAATGTACGAATTGAGCGATGTCTTTTTATCATTTCTTTCGCGTGTCCGAGATAAGAAAAAAATCGCGTGATTTTGAGTATAGGTAATTATTATATTATATTAAAATTAAAACACATGATAATGGTTATTAGTTATGGACGGACAGACAGCAATGACGCTGGTGTATACTAAACAATTAATATTATTATTATTATTATTATACAGGTGCAGCTGGTCCTCGTGCGATATATAAATCACGTTGTTAACTATTACAAAATTATATACTTAATAAAACAATAAAATGTCCGGCCGTTTCCGGATTCTAATCGGTATAGTTATCGTTTGAGACCTATCATCATAAAATATTTGCGAAAAGTTGGCGGTATTATTTTCTGCTGAACCGTACAAAATAACCATTTCAAACACATTTCAATCATGATGACTGTAGTAATAATAATAATAATAATAATAATAATATAAACGAGTACGATGAGTACCTGTGTTCAACGTTGGTCGTGTTATGTTAGTCGTCGGGAAACTTTCGTTTTACGTCCGATTTAAACCAGGCATAATAAACCAAAAGTAATCTTATATTATGTGCCACCCTTTTTTTTTGTCGCTAAACAGACGCACCGATTCAACAATTATTACAACACAAAGCGTCGGCATTTTAATTCGAGCAGAGACATATTCATAATATAATTGTGATAATAATATCCCAATGTGCTGCGAAATCGGTTTTAATTAACTATTCGACTGCGCATCGTTGTACAAATATTTCGCAATGACCGACTCAATGGTAATGAATTTATGAACAATATTCTATAAATGTATGAGTCGTCGTGTGACACGATCGGAATTTTAGGCATGGAAATTGCGACGAAAATCATAAACGCGCATTAAAGCTAAATGTATTAAAAAAAAAAAAATTATCATGAAAAAAACCACAGTGGTGGTGCTTGTAAATTAAAACATTTGAACTGCAGTAGGAGTGTATGATCACTTTTCGCATGGTCAGCAAACAGTACGGAATAACGCGTATAAATCGTTTTCGTTAGTATCTCTCCTAATCCATACAAAATTCAAACAACTGTACCGGTATACATATAGGTATTACAAATTTTAATCTCGCACGTCTATAGTAAATTGTTAAAATTAAAATAAATCGACCGGGTCACGCTGCAGTTATAATGTACCAATATTATACGCTCGACGGCCAATTTATAATAATATACAAAATGTCTTATTTTTAAAACCAATATAATATTTATGATTATAGTCAAATTTATGAAGACGTGAATAATATTATGATGTATACCACATAATATTATGTGGCGCAGGTGCAGAGTTCGCATATATAAGCCGAGCTTGCTAACGCTGTGAAATACATAAAATAATATTTATAGGACGATAATAATAATAATAATTATATTGTACAACGGCTATGTGGGAGCCTTTACTGGCCTTTCGCAGTGGGGAAGGGACGAGAGAGGATTTAAAATCTAACACTATCAGCAACGCGCGTAGCCTTAAACTGCATCTGTTTTTATAATAAATCGTATTATGCGCTTTCGGCAGGAAGATTATATTATTTAAAAAAACAAACAAACGGAGAACGAGACTTTTGTTTTATTTCCGAGAAGAGTTTTTTTTGCTCCCCCATCAGATTCTTGTCTCTCGATTTTTTTTCCCTCTCCACCAACTTCACGCAATTAAACACTCCTCTCGAACCTCACGACCCGTCTGAAAAAGTCGGTTTTTTCCCCCCGATTGGTTTATGATGCGGTAACGGTTTGCACTTCACGTAGTTTGGCACGTAATCATGACACGGCGACGTCTCGTCGAAGTTAAGCTCACATATTATAACATATACGTGTGGTATATAGTAGTACCTACAACCAACCTACTTATTAGGTAGCGGTTTACAACCTTTTTGTATACCAGTACAACTTTCAATTATCGAATATTTTCAAGCACCACTTGAACGAAATCCGCTATCTTCATTGAAACAATATTATAAACGGGCTCCTCGCCGTCGTTATTTATTAATTGTTTTATACAATAGGCATGGTAATGTACTGACTATATGAGCTTTCCACATACAACAATTTGAGACCACTGATTTGAGGTTTATGCATCACATATAATATACATAGACAAAATGCAATGTTACCATGGGAGCGGAGCGGGGGCTATAGAATTTTTGAAATCTTTCAAAACAAATGAAAATAATAGATGATACGTAATGAACCAAAAACTAAGTGTATTTTATACAGTACGTACAATAGATTGCAATGAATATATAGGGTTAAAATAAACATTTAGTATGAAAGACGGGTATTACGAGGATGTCAGCGCACTATTCGTTTTCTCTCTCTGGCCCACGCGCCACATAGACAAAACGCATTTACGCAAAATCATTTTTTCTATGCGTTTAAGTAATCTTAGAGTTAAGTAACCTATTACAAAAAATATAGAGAATAATATTTTTGAAGGAATGACATATCTATTTTATATTTTATTATTATTTGACTTTGTATTCGACTTTCAAAATAAATAAAAAATGTTGTAAATTTAAATGATGTTTAAATTGTTTTGAGACAATATTTAGACAAATCGATGTGTCTTTCCCTTAAAAGTATTATTATCTATCTTTTTTGTAATAGGTTACTTTACTCTAAGATTACTTAAACGCATAGAAAAAATGATTTTGCGTAAATGCATTTTGTCTATGTTGCGTGTGAGCCAGAGAGAGAAAACAAATAGTGCGCTGACAGCCTCTTAAGATGATTATAACGATGTATATTATACTTACTTGGTCGGTACATTATGTTAATGAAAACATATAATAATTTTAAAAATTCAAAACCTGTTAATAATTGTTAAACTAGCGAAAGCCGAAAAGTTATAATTTATAATATTATAGCAACACAATAATAACAATACCTAGGAAGTACCCGGTTAGTATTATAGTATAGGCTCTTCTTTCACAGTATTCCATGTATATACTAAGTATACGGATATCAATTACATGTGTGACTAGATATAAGTTGATATATACAACACTGCATGTGCTGACCAAAGGTAATAATAGAAACTAGAGTTCCGAAAAGTTGTTAAATTTGACTTACCTACAGTTGATTTTTTTTTTTAAATTTTTAAACTATATTTTTATCAGACATGCGTGCTCATACGACTGTTTTCAACTGCAGGAGGTGGAAAACTCTGCCCCCCGAATACATTTTTGTTTGGAGCGGAGGGCATCTATATGGCCACCCCCTTTTGCGCCTAATATTATCGGCGCTCAAGTCGTATATTGTCCGTCTTGCAATGCTTAGCACCCCTGCAGCATTATAGTAGGTATATATAATATTATATAACAATCGGCCGAATCGACGGACGATCCATAATAGGCAGCAGGGAACGCGACGGGTTGACGACGGCGGCGGTGACGCAAAAATGGCAGACGCGCGAATGAATGAATCATTAAATCGGGCGAAATTGGTGTCTTCTGTGGCGTTGACGTTTCGGGCGGAGCGATGACAATGACAGACGCGGGAATCTCTGCACTTCCCAGTTCAATTTAAAAAAAAAAAACTTTTTTAACGAGCTTCTTTTCAGCGGGGGACGAGGAGTAAAAAAAAAAAAAAACGGTTTTGAAACGACGTCGCGGCAATTCGAACTGTTATTCTCTTTCCTTTTACGTTCACCAAACGGTAGGTTACGCGGCGACTGATGTAACTGAAGAGAGAGATGGAGTGATGAGCGAGAGAGAGAGAGAGAGAGAGTAAGTGAGAGAGACGTTCGTGATGTCGTCCACCGGAATGAGAAAAAAACTGCTTGACATTGCGCCGTTGACGCGTATACTCGGAGCTGGTATAGGTATATATTATAGTGTTTTATTTTTCTTCTCTTTATAATTTATTTTATTAAAAACTCGAACGGCCTCCGCCGAAATGCGTTATTCATCTTTTCGGCGGCTGCGCGACGCGTCCGCGCCAAACAACAATTATATATATATATGACTACTGTATATAAGGTCGAGTCTAATCAG
Organism: Acyrthosiphon pisum; assembly: GCF_005508785.2. Classification (NCBI taxonomy): domain Eukaryota; kingdom Metazoa; phylum Arthropoda; class Insecta; order Hemiptera; family Aphididae; genus Acyrthosiphon; species Acyrthosiphon pisum. Next base: position 7,131,756 of record NC_042495.1, on the reverse strand, counting down.
AATTAACGAACGTCGACGGAAAAACGTTAATTGTATTATAATATAATATAATAATAATATAGCCTGAGCCTCGGCTCGCGCGTGGGCGGTATAAAAATATAATAATTGCGATATTCCCGACGCTCGCACTATATGTGTTATTATTTTAATGTTATACGCGTACATATTATATAATATTATATATTATAATGACTGTCGTCGTCGTCGCCGCCGCCGCTACCGTTTGAACTCTCGAGACGTCGAGCCGCAACGATGAATCAAAATCAACGTCTGTCGTTCGGCTCGGCGCGGCGCGTAATGTGCGCACAACCACACAGACACGAGAAGATCGCGTGTGTGTACACACGTCGCGTACACGTCTGTAAGTATACGCGATTCGTACTTACACGCGTCCACGGGACCATTAATAACGCTCGTCCCGGGTGTGCGTAGTGCTTGTCAATATTTAACGAACTTTGTGTGCTCGCGCCGTGAGCGTATAGTGTACAATGTACATGTTATATATATATATAGTATACAAGTTATATGTATATAGATACATATAATATATATATATATATATATATATATGTTAAAACCGTGTATCTATATATATATATATACAAATTGTAACTGTATATAAGCGTGGAGGTCGCCCGTCCTCGACCAGCGTTCGCGTCTCGGCAGTGGTATCATATATATGTATATGTTACGGTAAATGACGAAAAATAATAATTTACGTAATTTACCGGTAAATATCGTTAATATCCATTTTTAATTTATATGAGTAGATTTTTACGTCAATTACCGGGAATTTACGATAAAAAATTATACAAATGGTTATTGTTGTACTTGTATCATATATTATTATTAACTACTTATTTTCACATGGTAATGATCCATGGCATTTTGAATTACAAAGTTTGCCTGAAGAACGCAAGCACATTTATTATTTTTACATTTAGTTTTGCAGTGACATCGTTGGTACCCTTGAGTGCCTGAAATACTGCTCAAACCTGCTGCCTCTCGAAGAGTAAGCTCTTTTTCTTTGATGAACTTAGGTATGTCGAGAAGTTTTTCTTTACAAGGTACTAGCTTAGATCTTGTGTTTTTATGTTTTAGGTGTCCATGTTCAGTACCTATATTAAAAGTATAACATTCATTTTTGTAAATATTTGAATAATTTATATAAGGGTACTCACCTAATTTGTAAAAGATAATTTTCGACATCTAAAACGACTGCTAATAAATTACGCGGAGCTCCGCGAGCACGATCTACATCTGGTATCGATATTCTAAACGGTTGAACCCTATTTCGAGTAGATAAAATCGAGATGATGATGACTTTAACATCTTTTCTGCTTGTTTCTGCAAACATGAGACTGATTTTTTTCGTTCGTTCGTTATTTTGTTTTCGGATGAACTTAAAAACGCTTTGTTGTCAACACGTTTTTGTGTAATATAGAAGATATAATATCATCAAATTTTTTCTTCATAACGTTCTCATCCATATTTAAATATTAAATATTTACTACTATTTTTTTAAACAAAATTATGAGTAATAAATACGAAAAAACAAAATGCTAAACAACATACACGCCAGATGACACTGTCTACAATACTGTCGGATCTCGGATATCTGTGTATCTGTAAGAAAGACGTAATGGGCCGTCAAAACGTTATCGGCAATTGTCGCAGGTCATTACGATTGTTATTGCACGTTCTAGAATATTCGATACCCCGTCCTAAAACTGAACTTTATTATCGATTACTTATACCTTTAATCTTTAGGTATCAGATATCTTGCTCATAAACATATTTATAGATATTAAAAATCTACCTAATGTAAAACTGTGCAGCAGAAAAACATAAAAGTTGTTATAATCGAATTTTAGTATCATACATAACATTTACCAATTAGTCTGGTGAATATCACAAATAACCGGTGAATATCGAAAATCTCCATTTTATATATATATATTTACGATAATTACCGGTTAATTACGTAATTTTCATGTTTTACATCATTTACCGTAACATATATATATATTAGGTATTATATTGGCTGAAAGTCTGGGGCACCGCGGTGGTTTCCGTCTCCGTCCGCTCAACCGGATGGACGGACGATCCGGTGCTTGAGGTGGCCGAGCGATACAAAAATAAAAACCGTCATTTTTCGAAACTGCAGGAAACTCTTGTTCGATTTTTTCAACGGTTTTATAAAAATTAATTTTAGTTAATAATTTCGATTTTGAATATATTGAAAATTATATTAAATTATAAGATAGAGCAAAGCGTCGCGGTCGTACGAAATGAAACTGTTTTGCGGTGGAATAATTGTAGAGCGAATTTCAAAACTAATCTAGATAATTTACGGCACCATTTTGTGTCACATTTTTGCAAAAAAAATTTTGAAAATGTTAGTTATAACTAGGACAGGGATTGAAAATAGTTCAACAAGAGCCGTGAGTTACAAAGATTTTGAAGGAGAATAAAGTCTCAAGAAATCTGTGTATTTATATTAAGATTAGAAATCTGTATAGTAATTTCTGATATTAGCCATTAGTGGTAATAAGCTCATTTCACATTTATATGTATTATATTATACAGACAATACTAATCCGTCTATACGATTTATTAGTGTAAGGTGTACGACGTAGACACTATACTCTTATTAGGTACATAATATTATAAAACGAATCTTGTATCATTAACCTGCACGGTAGTGTTCACTATTTCTAGAGCTGGAAAACCCAGCTTATATAATAATATTATGTAAATTTATGAACTAAAACCAGAACCAAAAATTATAAATTTAAACCGGAACTGAAAAAATCTGTTTTATAATTAGGTTCCAATTACAGACTTTGACGTTATTTTATTTTAATTTTGGATATCTTATACTTATATGTTTTCCGTTACTTCGTCAATTTTAATCGATTGTAAAAATTAAAAAAAAAAAAAAAACAGGGCAAAAAACTGTATTGTCAATATTAAATCTAAAACTGCAAAATATTTATGATGCTTTTACTGAAATATTTGAAATTTTTTAGAAACTGTTTATGGAGTCGAGTATTTATGTATACTTAAGCCATAATGTCAAGAAGAGCAAATTCAAGTATGTGGGAAATTTGTAGATTATTGTTGAATAATATATATTTTATAATTATATTCATATTGTAGACGTTGATGTTGAAGAAATAATAAATATTTTTGGAATTCGTTTTGGTTCAAAATATGATCGGAACACTGCATATTTTTAAGCGTTTCTTATTTTATAATTTAGCAATAGTGAAATAATATAAACAATAATATTACACAATTACACCACTGTCACGCGTTACTTAATTTTTCCCACACGTGACAATTCTAACCATACATAATATCATTATAATATGGTACGAGTAAGTATATAAGGTTGGTAAATCGTATACATCAGTTTTCTATTTTTTAAATCTTTTCCTATTGCCGAATAAAATTATATTTTAGATCGCTCCTCCCTCGCCAATATCTCGAGACTATAAAATCCACTCACATCCCGAGCCCTGCAGATTTATCCATACCGGCCGTAGCTCGTCGTGACGGAGTCGTCTGATCGTGGAGACATAACCATGCCTTGTATATACAATATCATATTATATTATATTATTGGAACTCACATAATAATATGATATCTAAGTACAGTCTAACGGCGCTTTGGCCGCGGGTGTAGAAGATGTGCGCGGGAGACGTTCGACGGGAAACCTCTACGCGATATGAACGCGAAAGTAAACACGCGCGGACTCGATTAAACATTTATTGTGTTTGTACTTTGTACGGAAGCACGACCGGCGGCGGCGGCGGTCGTGTTTGCAGAACACGCATATATAGTGTATTACGCCAACAGTATATATATACGGTAGCTACAGTATGTAGTATACATAATGTTATACGATATATAATAATATATATACTATATTAAAGGCATATATACACATGTGTATATGTACAACGCTGTCGTTGTTGTTGAGTAGTAGTAAGTCAGCTGTATAGTGGTGGTAGTAGTGGTATAGTTTGTCGTTATATGCTACGTATATTACTATCGTTATAAGCACACACAAACGCACATCGAACGAGCGCGCCCGGCCTTTTGCACGTCCCGCAATGTCCGGCCCGGAAAATGAACAATTTGTTTACGGTTCTCTCTCTCTCTCCCTCGCGTGTGTAAACCGAAATCTCATCAGATCCACACAACGCGATATACCCCCCACCCTCGCATACCACCTAACCTACCCTTTGCGACGCCTGTTGGCGGCCGCGTATGCTGTATTTATACATTGTGTACAACTTGTCCATTAGCAACATGTATCGTACGTGCGAGTATTCAATAATTATAAGATTATTTTCAAAAAATATTTAAAAAAAATATAATATGATAAAAATCAAACTAAATTGTGATTTTAAATCGGGATATAGGCACTAAAAGTATTTGACTTGAATTGCCGCAAATATTTGATTTTTGGTTGGTATATGATATTGAACAATATAATAATATGCACTCAACATAAAGTAAAATAATATTATATAGTATAACTATATTATAGTATATAATTTTTGAAAAGCTTAAAATAAATTAGGAGATGTACGAGCGGTCGTCGTGTATCTATAATATATGAAGTTGTTTAATACAATTTGTAAATGTATCTAAAAAATAAATACCAAAATCAAAATATTTCAATAATATCAATAATATAAGGATAAAGACATAATATAATATTTTACAGTATACTTCTTAAGAGGACGTCACACCCGCATGTGTTTACACATTCTGAGTAGAACTCGTTCAATTTTGTTTTTAAAATAAAAACACCTATTATAAAATTAAAATAAAAAAATATTTTGGGGGGCAAAAATGTGCGCTTTTTTAAAAAAATAAAAATGTTGAAAGGTTAAAGATCATTTAAAAATGTTGAAAATTTCGCTATTTCTAAACGATATGATGAACGTTATATTGGGGCTAATAGAAAAAATGCACAGTTTTTCCGTCCGGAATATTCAATTTTATAATAGGTATTTTTACTTTAGAATCGAAATTGAGCGAGTTCTACTCAGACTGCAAAAACGTGTTTTGTCTATGTCGTACGTGTGTAAGATGGAGACGTCCTCTTAAATTTAAACTTAACCCTATTGCCCTATAGGCTATAGTCTAAAAGAGACATTGGGTGACAAACTCAAGCTAAACAACTGGTTGTGAATCCTTCATTAAATCAATATTTAGAAATAACATAAGACCACCGATGTAATACATTTTGGTTAATAAAAACTAAGTGTGAATGTATAGGGTTTCAGATTATTTCGATATTATGAATGAACATATTTTACTATAATTTAACAACATTACATAATATTTTTTTGTTTCATCTTTACAACTAGTGATTTTTGTGAAAAATATTGCTACAAACCTTGAAACATGTGGTTGTTGGTATTATAATAAAATCCACTTCCTAATTTATACAAAATATGTTATACAGCCGCTGTCATCGCAATTAATATATGTTTCACAACGTTTTCGGTATAAAACGAACCCTAAAACACGTACATTGTACAGGGTATAATATAATTTATTAAATTTGTGCCTATAGGCTATAACGGTAGATGAAATATTATAATTATGTTATTATTACATATTTATATGACATTATCGGTGATAATAACACAGAATAACCAGAATGGACACTCGCTGAGCACTCAAAAATCTGTTCAATTTGGTGGAATATCAGTGTATCCATGTATATAATAAAAATGTAGAATTCTTTTTGTCTGGTCACACTGATAAGGGTTTGTTTACTTACTTACGACATCAGCTGTCCATATAGCTGCCTCTGTTCGGGCATTGATAATAGAATAGATTATTCTATAATCAATGGTTCAGGGAATAACAGTCGCGCTAGAAACAAAGAATAATGGGAATTATCTTTCTAACGGCAGCACTGATATTCCAACAGGTGTTGCAAATCTGTGCCCCATAAGAACCCATGTTAAACTGAAAAGGTGTCTCTTCTGGTTATTCTGTGATAATAATATATTATACTGATATAATATGATACGCTCTATTGACATTAGTTTTATTTTAATTATTTATTTAATAATAGTTATCACTTATCATTTATAATTTATTATACGGCGTGTATGACGCACTCGTACAGCGTGACGAATTTTAAGACCATCGACCGATAACGGCATTATCGACGTATTATTATAAGGTAGTTTTATTTTATAATTCAATACACTTATATCAGGGGTATGAAACTCCGTGAATTGGCCGAATCGGGTGATTGTGGCCTTGAGCACGGTCTCCAGGGGGGCGTGGCATACGTGAAATAGGAAACGGTAAACAAGCTGACCCCGCGTAGCGTATCCCGCCTATGTTTCAGGAAACGTTTACGTAAACATATGTCTAGCATGACGTTGGTGCGCGGAAACGTTTCCATGTTTTTCGGAGGTTCAGACTTCAGATCATAGGGAAACAAAACCCCAATCAGCTGATCGAGTTTCGCTTCTATATTGTTCTATGCTTATATTATAGTATGTATTATTAACTATTATAGTCAGGTAGAGCCATTGCTTATAATATGAGCGAATAGTCAACACGGTTACGAGGAATAAATATCATGTACATGTTATATATAGCACATAGTGTACCTATAGGTACTATATTATAGTATTTACCTATATACTAATCGAACAGAACGTTTGTATATAAATAAATTATGAACGCCCTATGCCATCAATCAGGGGACTTTTTAAAAAGACGTCCGCCCGACGACGTGCAGATAAGCTGAGACGAAAAAATAAATCGAACCGCTCCGATCCCGTGTACGCACTAAAGTACAAAATGTTGAACCGGAGACTTTTGCAACTTAAATATATTTCGTGTTAATATGATATCATTATGAGCAGCACACCGAATCCGCGAACAGCTTAAGCGTTTCTAATCCCTCCTGCAAAAAGAATATTATAAACTTGATTAACTTCGTATGCAAAAATACGACGCGCAAACAACAATATTACTGTCGAACAAATATTTTTATATTTTTTTTTTCAACGATGAAAAATAGTGACCTTTGGGACATCACGGAATAATAAATAATATTGATAAGTATGCGAACCGAACTAAGTGAATTATATTATAATACGATATAATATATTTATATCATAATAATAGGTAGGGTAGGTACACTGTGGTACACTGCACATTGACATGTTTTGCATAAGCTATACACGCGAACAGATAAATTATTTAAGTCAAAGTGAAGTAGCGTGGTGGTAGGAGGGTTGTTTACATTCGCTGTATACCTACGTCCTACCTATATATTATATTAGACAAATTTCAGTCTTTCATTCAAATCGAATATACGCTGCGTGACCCCTTTCGAAGAAACGTGACGATAACAGTATATATTGGCGTACATAATTATATACAAGTTTAAGTAACATAAAGTATCAATTAATGATGTTTTAAGTGCCTACGTTTCAGCACATAGGTATATATATATATAGGTACTGTCCTGAAATTACTATACGCCGTTATTATGGCGTTTTGACTTTCACCGTTACCGAGCTTTCGTAGCACTAAACTGCTGTATGCATCACCACTTCGGTTGTTTGTCAGTAATTTGCTCTAAAATCCCAAACAGTCATCGTATCTACACGTCGCTCGTTGCGCTGTATAATATAAAGTGTCACGTTCTGACACTTTTGACGCAGCCGTAACGAACCATCGACAATCGGCGAATCATCCGTCTTGTGCATACAATGTGACTATAAATAATTATAAATAACATATTATAATATTATAACAATGACGAACGAACGGCTACAGCTGCAAATAATTTGTTTTTAATAATTGTATTATATTATTATACGATCACCTTAAAACTTTCACATAAAATCGAAAATAAAATAAATTGTACCTCGGCCAGAAAACCATCTCATTTAATAATTGTCTGCTATGTTCTCGTTATTACAGCCATTACCTGGCCGTAATTGAAAAAAAATTCGAAGATTGGTGTTTAACATTTAATACATAATATAGATACTGCAGCCAGGGGCGTACCCAAGGGGG
>NC_042495.1:7118933-7120413 GCF_005508785.2 Acyrthosiphon pisum | reverse complement strand
CCCCCCATTTGACTAAAATTTTAAACTATTAAAAATTATATTTTAATACATCAAGTTACATTTTATTAATAAAATTTTAAGATTACGGTGTTATGCTTATTTCTTTTACCATTTAAAGAGTTTATGGATAAACATTTTTGTTGGTTTTTCAATGATATCATTTTTTTATACTTTTTACATGTTAAAAAAAATTTGGACCCCCCTTTGAAAAATTCTTGGGTACGCCTCTGGATACTGGGATACTCATAATCTGTACGTTCAAAGAATAAAAACATTTTATTCTTGTTATCACTGCTTTATCGAAAATATAAAATCACTCTTAATGAAATAGTCAATATAAACAATTATATTAAAAGTTAAAATATTGTTCTACTTATAAAAATATCGGGAGCTGTCCGGACAACTGCCCCCCCCTCGTCTATTTATAGCCTTGTCAGTAACTCAAGGGTAATGTGAGCGTATATTATTTATATATATTACTGAATGTTTAAAAAACTATAATCCAAATAACGAGATAAAACAGTTTGAGTGAATCCTTGTCTGTAGATACGACGAATCCATAATATTATACGTAATATTATATACCTATATAGTGATTATAATGGTAAGCCGAGTTAGACACCGAACACGTGAGGACTAACACGGCGTCAGTATAATATAAAATATTATTACAGTATTATTAACTTAGGCGTGCCACAAAATGTGAAATGACCGCACTGACCAACTCCGTGTCTAACCGCTGTCTGTTTGCCGTAATATTGTTGAATTAAATTAAATTATTAAAAATGCTATTATTCTCACTCGCTGTCACTCGTAAGCTGTTCGTTTCACCTCTAGGCACCCGGCTGTGATACAACCCGGTACATGTGGGTAGTTGATATAGACGATTTCACATATTTATAATTAGGGATCAAAATTTCCAAAAAAAAAAAGATTTTCCGAAAAAAACCTGGGTTTTTTCCCGTTTTTTTCCGGAAAAATTGAGAAAAATTGGTTTCATTTAAAATTTCCAGAAAAATGGTTTTGACGAAAAAAACTGATTATTTTTTCTAAAGAATTGAAAAAGTAATGTATAGTAGAAATAATCTAATAAATAATGATAGTTGATAATCATATTACATACATATTATATAGGTATACCATACCTAACTTAAAGTCTGTAGTGGATAAATCTAGAGGATTCTATACTTGATTTATAAATAATTATAATTTGTAATATTAACTACTAAAGTACTAACTATTAAGTATTTACTAATTAGTTATTTCTTATTATTTCTTAATATTATTTTATATTTAAATATATATTTAATATATTTTATTACCAACTCACTAAGTTTGATAATATACAAACTATCAAATAGTTAGTAGTTACTAGTCATCACTCACCATTCACCAGTCACTGTAATATAATTTATAAATATCAGCCAGTTACTATAATACCTTATTAGTTATTAGTTATTACAAACATAAATAGACATAA
>NC_042495.1:7104319-7117607 GCF_005508785.2 Acyrthosiphon pisum | reverse complement strand
CCTCTTATACGGACATTTTCATTTTCCATTTTTTTTTTTAGTTTTTTTTCTAAAAATATCAATAAAATTTTATTTGTTGGATAAAAAAGCTTGAAAATTTAATAGAAGGCTCCTAGTATATTGTTTCAAAAGCAGATGAAAAATATTAAAAATCGTTAGTCACAGTTTTTTTTTATTAGCATTTAAAGTTCAAAAATTGACAAAATATGGAAAAATCACGAAAATTAGCAAATTATTTTGAGTTAAGAATTTGTAAAAATTTTTCTTTTAAATCTAAGATATGAAAGTGTAATACAAGATTCCTTATAAGATTATCTACCTTTATCAAACAAAAAATATCTATAAGAAAGTCAAATTAAATTTTTATGATCGTTTGAAATTCAAATTTTTACAACATTGGATATTCACTCGATTTCTCATGTAGCGATTTCCTTATTTTGTTGTAATTCAAAAACGAATAACTGTAGATACATGAACATTTTACTGAATGTTTATATTAGCATTTCCTATTCCTATACACCATACAATTTTGAAAATATTTTGACTCTTTTTGAGCTGTTTACGGACATTTTCAGTTTTCAATTTTTTTAGTTTTTTTTCTATAAATATCAATAAAGTTTTATCTGTTGGGCCAAAAAGTGTATAAATTTAATACAAAGCTCCTGATATATTGTTACAATATCAGTTGAAAAATATTAAAAATACATAGGCACAATTTTTTTTTATAAGCATTTAAAGATCGAATTTTGAAAAAATTTATCAAATTTAAGATTCAATAATTATTTTGTAGTTAAAAATTTATAAAATGTTCAATTTTTGTATCTAAGAATTGAAAATTTAAAACAAGATTCCACGTAAGTAATTAATTCTGTTACCAAAAAATCTAAAAAATACATTTACACAGCTTATTTTTATAGTCATTTTAAGTACAAATTTGGACGAAATTACATATTAAAAACCTAGGATAACTATTTTAGTTATTTTGTTGTGATTGTATAATATTATTCGTGGGTACTTGAAACTTCTAAAGTATACTATTATATATCTATGATAGTACCACGAATTGTTGTTGATGTATAACGCGTTATAAGTACCTAATGGATATTGTGATATGATTAATTTGGAATTTATTATAGATACCTATTATTGGTCAATTTTTTTTTTAATACCATAGATAAGTATATAAGATACCTTATACCTAGACTGACATACTGTCTCCGCTCACAATCGTTTTTCTTATACAGTGATATTGTGATATTATATCATTGAATTCAAATTTAATACTATCCATTATACAGTGACCCACTTGTAACCTACTGTACAGTAGAGCGACATCCACTTACCCACATTTTTTAAAATGGTTTTTTTTCACATAGATTATTTTAGTTTTTAAGCGTAAATAAAATTTTTAATTTTCCGAAAATTCGGTTTTTTTTTTAATTTTCTGAAAACTGGTTTTTTTCGGGAATATTCTCCAATTTTTCCACGTTTTCCGAGGCTCTGGGAAAAAACCACTTTTTTCCGAAAATACCTCCTGAATTTTTCCGGCATTTTGATCCCTATTTATAATATTATTAGAAAATAAATATTGGTTAAATCCTTAGAACATTATTCTCTCTATTCGTTGGTCGTCACGTGCTGTCGATTTAGAATTGGGGCTCGTGGATCATGGGTCCCGTTAAATCTCAGACTGGGAATCCGGGATTTAAATAATATTATACATCAATTGAACATTTCGTGGTCCCTGCAAAAACATCTATATAGGTCATTATTAGTTGCCTCATCACTATGTCTGAACAGGTTTAATTATTACTTGTCCTATGTACTTTGTTGGATTTAGTTTGAAGAACGCGCGCCTTGCACTAGTTTGCAGGTATTTGTGTTTAAAAGCAAAATAAAGTTTTGCATAGGTACAATGCAATTTGTAATATAGTTTTGAAAGTTTTTCTTGTCTGAAACGACTGCAGCAGCAAAACATTGTAAACATTGTCACCAAAAATCAAAATGAAATACGAATGAGCGAATGCCATCAATAATAATAGCAGAAGCTGGTACATAACCTATAGTAATTTATTGTTTTCGGTGGGACGTTATTATTGTATTACACTCGCATATAAGTATAACAAATGTTTATTGTTTGAACAACTTTAAACGTTTTAATGGTGCGTATTATATTCATTGTTTTTAAGTTTATGCTTAAAAAGTACCTACAATGCGAATAAAAGAAGAAAACAGTCACGATCGTCATGAGAATATAATATGCCAAGTGCCCTTATTCAGTATAACTTTTCCCCTATCCCGAGGTACATGACCCACATTAGCCTGTCTTTGAACTGTTCAAAACTTTTTTTTTCGTGTATATGAGTTTCCTTTATGTACGTATCACACTTTAGTCTCAATACCCATGGCATTCCCCTCGAACTCAGTCAAGAAACAAAACTTTTACTTCTTAGGGACGGATCTCTATTTGTCGTGTCCATACTTTATATATACTTACGTCATTCTACTGCCATGCATTTTATTCTCTACAATTATTCAGTCGCATATCGTCACTATTTCTGAAAATAAAACTCGATTCGTATTATATTTAATATAGTTCCTATACATGTAGTTACTATATATTGGCACGTTTGCTAAGCTTGACAAAAATTTGTTTTGTTAATAAAATTATTCAATAGGTAACAAAAAAAAAAGGTGCCCATCAATATTATAATTTATTATAAACAATTTGGTATTATAATAAAGGCATAATTAATATTATACTATTATTCATAATATTATAATCTAAACACACTTGGAGAATTGTAGATGATACCACCGTTGAACTGACCCTTCTGTCACCGGGCCAAATGTGACTTTCTGGTAGTATATATAATTCTTGTTATTTTTTTCACTTTTGCCACTATTTGTTTAATGTGGTTCGATGTTAATATTGTCATTTATGATGATTTTAAGATTTTAAAATACCATTAATCAAAAAACTGAAAAATTGAATTGCAAAATGTTTCCATAGTACCTACCTAAATTAATTTATTTATATTGTAGTTTTGGGAGTACCTTCCTATTTGGTAAACCCGGTATGTACTGATTCCAAAAATCCAAACCACCGTCAGATGCAGCCAGCATACAATTATTTCTAAAATTAGATTTTATTTTCCAATGAAAGGAAAAATATTTTATGATGATTGATTGATTAATTAATTTTTATTAATGTTACAATATTAAAACTAATAAAATTTGACGCAGAGTTCTTTTTTATAGATACTTGAATAGTTCTAAATAGGTACACTGTACACACTATATGTCTATATTGAAACGAGGTCTTAGAAAACTAAATAAATATAGATTATTAATAAAAATATATTTGCAGTCGACTAAGCAACACGTCATCATGAATACTATAGACCAGTGGTTTTCAACCTTTTTGGGTCCACGGCTCCTTTTGATTTTGAAATCAAATATATAGCTGCTCTCATACGCAAATTTAAAACAAACAAATTTACATTATTCAATCTAACTTTATTCAATGATGAAATCTGTCGATCGGCCGATCTATCTCACACATACCCAAGTGCGTACAACATGTATAGGGCGCGCAGACTTACACGGCAGCGAAAAGTAGATAGCAAAAACTATAATTTATTACAATTTTATTTTTAGTTTTCGAACGTAGCTCACTTAATATTTGATAATAACCGACGACGCCTCTGGGAGCCGCGACGCACAGGTTGAAAACCACTGCTATAGACATTGTTCCCTCACAGCAAATAATACACTTTATAGTTCATAGTACATAGTTAATCGTTTAATTTAAATAAATATAGATTATTTTGTCATTGTAAAGGTATAAACAAACTGTTAGATTCCTGCGGATTGAGACCGAAATGTGAAAATATAATAATGTTCTTATTCAAATTGAGTGGTATATCTACAGCCAATGCCACAAAAATATTGTTTTATAAAAATCAGATTTCGAGTCTTGCGTTATTTCTATGATTATTATATTTTTCAGAATTCAGAATCATATAAATACAATATAGTTTTCTTTTTTATAAGTTACAAGTTTTTTTTATTTGTTTGTTTAGAAAAGACAAAAAAAAATATATTGTTTGTTCATTACTCCATTAGTACGTAGGTACTGCATACAATAAAAATAATCACATTCGAAGACTCTTTAAAAGGGCTTACACAAAAATGTTCAAGATTTGATTAAAAGCACCTCATGAAGATATAAATCTGTTATTTTTCAGTTTTTCCAAAAACTTTAAAGTACAAAGTTTAAACTATAAAGACATTTAAAATTATCCGTTTTTAGTACAAGATAATATATAATATTAGGGTTTGGTTTAGATGAGATGATTATACCTACGTGAAACTTTTTGAGAATTTTAACTGCTCCAAAAAGTGTTTTCGTAAAATTAAATCCTGCCCAAACAAAACAGACACCGCTATCGACTTTCTATACTAAATAAATAAATGCGACACGGTCGAAAACAAAACGATTTATAGTCGTATTTATAAGGTCCACGATATATATGGTTAGGTCGATAGGTTACTGTATAGTCGTTCTAGACAAGGTTTGCACTGCAGAAGCGCGACAGCTGGCATCGGACCACGAGAGCTAATCCTATTTTGCCACTGCGTGTAGTCAATGTCAATCATGTCGGTAAGTATATAACTGTAATAATAATAATATTATATTAAACGTAGTGTGATATCCGGGTGTAGGTATAGCTGGTTAATACCAGCGTTGAATCTCATAAAACGCGTACCGCGCTATATATAACGATAACCATAGGTACCTACGTATATACTATACGAGTAACCGGTGAAAATGTTTATTGTATACGTGATGTCCAAGTTTTCTAAATTATTATAAATCGCACACGAATAATAACAATAATAACGACGACGGTCGTGGCGAAAACGTGTTACTGGTGGCGTCGGCGAACCGTGCAAATGACGTTCATATTGTGTATTATAGAATATACAACTCCTAATAATAATAATAATAATATAACAATCGCGGGCGCAAGCGGGACCTTACACGCGCACAAATACTGTCGAATATTGCACATTATAGGTGTAATATAAGTCAGTGGCGGCTGCCGTGGCAGTGGCGACCGCAGTAATGATGACGACCTATCGTCAGTGGCGGGACACGGGCTGCAGACGAGGTATATACCTACCTATACTATTATTGTTATATATTATATTATATGGCCGTTACGTCCGTGAGTCGGCCGGATTGAGCTAATCCGACGGAAAAGTAGTAATAATAATAAGCGGCAGTCCGCATTCGGCGACACGAACGCGCACACGTCACACACACTGCACGTGTCCGTTTCCGGCGGCGATCTCTGTCACCGGTCGACTTATCATTATTGTTATTTCGTACGAAATAATAATAATATTATCAATAGCTGATCCAGAAGTAACCCAAGAGGGGGAATTTTCAAAAATTAAATTACCTTTTTATAGCCCAAGGGAGGGGGGACGATCACTCCATTCCCCCTGTACCTCCACTGTATATATAGTATACTACACTGCAGATATGGTCAATAATAATATTATATTGCAATAATTCCTAATCGGACGTTGCGCGTCTAACGAGAGAAGGATACGCGCAGCGCAGGAGGCTGCAGTGGTACGAGTGATTAATCGTTTCAACATTTGAAAAAAATAGAAACGATACCAGGTACGTTGGTGTGTGTTCCGATGGTCAGTCGTGTATACATTTACCTACATAATATTATACTAGCCTGCATAATGACGTGTTATAATGAGTGGCGTGTGAAATAGATGGCCCTAAGTCCTTGGTATAGGAGACGGATGCCCCTAAAACACAGAAATTAAATTATGAAATGTTGAGCCTAAGAATTTAATGAAAAAAAATCGTATTTATTATATTATGTAGGATGCTAATATAGACATTTTTCTCCACAAGGAAAATTGGGTACCTAATGATAGAAATTTTTTTTGGTATAGTGCAGTGGAAAATTATCTAGACGTAAGTAATATATAACGTGCTACATTTTGTTAGGAATTAAATTTTTATTATTGTTGATTTGAGTCTATGGCAATAAACAAAGCGTTATGAAATCGGCTTACGAAAATCGGTTAGAAAAAAAAATTTGCACCTACCCAAAAACATCTGTTTAAAAATAAAATTAATAGTATTATATTGTTTTCATATTTAAATGCATTCATCGTTCCAATCAGAATCTAAAATTTATTCAAAATTAGCATTTTATACTTACTTAAAAATTATCTTTTCGAGCTTTTGTTTGATTAAAAAAAAAAATCTCGGTGCTTTTTAATTAATGTCATGATAAAAGTACTGTTCGACCATCCCAACTTGGACGTAACTTGGAGGCCCCGGCCTTACTTCACTGCACGGTGCATATTACCATTATTTTATGATATTATTATAATATTATCATGGTGGCCGAAAGCTGTTGACGTCGTCGTCATGATGATGCTACTGAAGGGCCACGATAAATCATATTATTAAACAATATTATCATACCCAATATATACCCCGTATATTACCCATACGTTATTATATCCGATAACATAATATTCACATAATAATATTATTTGAAGTCGTTTAAATACTATACTTTTTATATAACATTTTATTGTTATCGGTATCAGACGACGCTGAAAATATTTTTAAGAATAAAGTATAGGTGATAATATAAATTAATTAAATTATTAATATTTTGTATCTATATAACATGTACCTATAATAATAACACTGACATGGAAATAACGCGTTACCGCGATAGCATATGTATTATGTATATATCGTAATGTAGTATTATAATAATTAATAATTATTATAGATCTATTATATAATATTATAATAGCATAATTATAAACAATTGCAGTGAAAATTGTCGTATCACAAAATAATTATGATAGTAAAATGTTAATTACAATGCCTTACAAGCGATATCCGATAGTCCAGTCGTACGATGTTTTCTTGTCTTTTCGCCGTTGCATTTTATTATAATATTATATGTTGTATTTTGTACGCACACGTTTCTCCACACCAATTTTTTCTTCGTATAAGTACTTACAGTCGTTTCATCGTCGAAATCCGAAAACAATACTATAACACACATGTGCTACGGTTTTTTTTCTTTTCCCAGTAAATCACGACCGTTCGCGCCGTCGTCCGTTTATCCGACGTCTGACTGACAAACGCCAGAGACTACGACGTGGTATACACGCGACTGTTATTATATTATTATTATTATCGCACACGCGTGTGTCGTCTCCGTCCGTAAGTCTCATCTTATTTTTTTAGACAAGTATTGTACACGTCTTATAGAATGATAATATAATAATAATAATATGTATTATAACATTAACCTAACACCGTCGGACAACGTGAACGCTATATTTTTTCTTTCGTCGCGTCGTGGTCCACGGGATTTGGAAACGAAATAATAATCCTCCGACAATGCGCGCAACAGGTGTCCGCATCGTTTATCTGTATTTTTCCATCTACACTCGACGTATGTCTCGCGATACGCGTGTGCAACTTCACATTCCCCGGCATATACGATTCCGATCGGAAACCTACCTATTGTGTCCAAACTTTTCACGCAGGATAATTTTAAAATTAGATCAATCTCGTACCTACATCTCTATATAATACGTTTCTTCTCACAATACTGCACGCCAAATACTGTTTTTAGAATATTTTTCTAGACGTATTATAATATACATATAATATATATATATATATGTACCTATATTATAATATAATAATTTAATGTATTATGCCAATAATCTTTTCCACACACCGCAGCTGACAGCGCATTGCGTATTTCTCGTGATTTCGCATATTATTGTGTGCAGTCTTGTCCATATTTTATTTTTTATTATAATAATATGTGACATTACAGCTCGGCCGCACATGAATTGTAATGTTGTACGACTGTAATAATAATAATAATAATAATAATATACGAGATTAAAATTAATAATCGTATATGGAGACTACCGCAGGCTATCTTGAAGAAATAATTGAGGTCGGCCCATAACATTTGG
This sequence comes from Acyrthosiphon pisum, assembly GCF_005508785.2. NCBI lineage: Eukaryota > Metazoa > Arthropoda > Insecta > Hemiptera > Aphididae > Acyrthosiphon > Acyrthosiphon pisum. The sequence goes on along the minus strand of NC_042495.1, from coordinate 7,109,543 downwards.
CATAATATTATTATCCATACGTAGTGTCACCGGTGGGATTCACTGAGACGAACGGTGGCACGGTACAAAGCGCACAATACAGATCACATCAACCCCGCCGCTCAAAAACAGAGAATAATAATATAATCCAATATAAATATGTGTTTATTAAATACGTCGGACGCGCTCTGTATGCACATAATATTATCTTATTTACAGCCGTCGGTTAATTGATTGCTAACAACATAAATACCCATATCACTATAATTATTATTATTATTGTTCCGTATCGCGCCCCACACGACCGATTTTCGTAATGAAATTAATTGGTCGATGTTAAATCAATAAGTCGAGTTGATGAATGGCGTGGCATAATAATATCATACTGCACGGAATTCATTTAATCGTAACAGTAATACGCTATGCAGCGAGAAAACCCAAAAACGTATTGTCTCAGTTTGTGGTTTAGCGACAATCGCAGTAAACTGTTATTTATTTAGTTGTAATGCGACAGCGGTTGTTTCCATTTCCCGACTGTTGTAATTGTTATATTATTGTCGATAATATCGAATCATAATTATTAATTCGTTCGCCTGATAATCGTCTGCTTCAGTAAAACACGTCTGGATCTGCCTTGCTGCGTTAACCGTCGAAGACCATCTCTAAAGGTACCTACATTATACGTGATTTATATTTTATTCATTCGCATAATATTTAGCTAACATAATAATATATACTTAATATATATGCGACGCTAAGAATTTTACTTGTGTTTTGGACTATATTAACGATTTTACGCACGCACGTAAGCACAAACACCCATAATAATATTATAATGTACGATATGAAGGGTTCGTGCAAAAACCAGACAATTACATATTTTTTCAATTCCAAAAAAAAAACAAGTTTAATTTTCGGAGTTATCTAATTTTTCGTCAGAAAATAGAAGACAGCTTCAAGTACGTTATATCGGGGTTGTTGGATCCATCTCGTTCTTGCAAGGATATACTCGTAGTACCGTGTTTGTTTATCGAAAATTATCTAGGCCGGATTTTTGATGAAAATTTATTCGTCTTGTTTTTGCCTGGGCTCCATTATCATATTGTTATAGTTACGACATTTTGACTTATGAATACTCTTTACCGATGCGTATTATTGTATATACGTTAAACGTAAAAATACACGCATAGTATCTACAATCACATGAGAAAAAAAATTCAAGTAAACTGTTTTGTATTCTATGCGACCAGCTCGTTTTGAGCCTGCAGCAGTCGCGCAGTGTTCCAGTGTATATACTATAGTCGCGATAGATTTACATTTTACACCAATTCGTTTGCGTTACACATAATATTATTATAATACACTCTTGGAAAATTGTGCAGGCAAGCTACGTGACCGAGTTGAACGCAACTATAATATATCATAGGTGATATTATAATAATGTGATGGTCGTACAAGCGATGATATATTATCGTCGTAGCCTAACTGCAGCGGCGGGCGTAGTGTTACAATCATAATAATGTATTATAAATTATAATATTACAGTTTTCGAACTGTCGCCGACTCGGCGGTCGTGGGGTCGGGTTGAAAACCGCCGAATTCCCTCAAATCCCCCCCCCCCCACCCCGGATAGATGCTGCAGTGTCGTCCTTGCCTCGTCAGTTCGCGTGTGTGTAGGCCACACGTAATATTATTGCGTTCTTCAACGCATATAATATGGGTAAAATACGAGCCTACCTACAGCGGGATATGTCGACGTTGTGGCGGCGGTGGTGGTGGTGGTGGTGACGGCTGGAGAACGTATTTTTTTCAAATGTTTTTTTTTCACCGCCGTGCGAAAGCCATAAATTACTGCGGAAGAGGCGAAAGGGCGCGCGCATAACCGGTGTAATTAATAAGGAACGTTGAGGGATTTTCATTTATTTTAAGTGAGACGGAGTCCCGGTCGCTCCGGGACCGTTTCGCCGACGACTACAACGACGATGCGGCTCTCTCGGTATATATAATTATTATTACGGACGCGATAACGAGAAAGCCGTATAAAAGTATATTTTACTAAATCGTCGCAAAAAGTTTGGTGTGAAAAAAATATAGTAACAATGCGGTTGATTGTCACGTATATGACGTATACGGGTGGGTAGGTACTCGAAAAATGATGGTCATTTCAAATCGATGTTTATATAACTTTCATTAATGATTACTGTCAATTCCAAACACTTTGTAGAGTCGCCACCGTTTGTTGGAACCAAAGGGTTTTGTAAATCTATTATGATTTTAGTTGCTGACATTATATACCATCAATTATGAGATGAGCTATGAAGACGATTTCCTAAAAAATGCGTTTTTGATCTAATAAAATAAAAAAAAAAACCATTAAAGCAATTGAAATTGAAATTATTAATAAAAAGTATCCCTGCTAGGTAACCAATAATATATAATAGAACGTATTATATGTTAAATAATCATATAAATAAGAAACATAAAACTAAATAATACATTACCACTAAATTGATTGAACATTTTAATTCAAAGTCGGAATTATTGAAGTTTGATTTTATCTAATAGAACAAATAATAATTTATTAAACCATCGTACAGGCGCTAAGACATACTGTTCAAATATTTAATGTGTTTCTAATTGGATAGAGCAGACCATAAAATACATTACAGATATAATTAATAAGTTTAATATAATATATATATAATATGTCTTAACTAGTTTGTAATTCTTGTGTATTAGAAGTTGAAAAATGTATTAAAAATGCTAACTAAATATAAAAATCATCAACATCCGTGTCCTGCGTGGCGATTAATGTATAACAATACACGTGTTATTTGGCTTCCAACGATTTTAACTACTGCAATTGGGAAATTGTAAAAAACAATATTTTACTAATGTTTTAATTATTGAGACGATTTGTTTTTTGCTATCGAACCCTTTTTCTAAAGATTCTATTTTAAAATTCTGCGATGTTACGCGAGTATAATATGGAATAACGTTGCATCACAAGATCAAGATCAGTCGTGAACCTCGCGGAAACAGTTAAAATCTAATTAATAAATATCCAATATTGTCATTAGTTATATTTATTTTTATGTACATAATTTCTGTTTTTTTTTTTTAACTCTGTACGTCTTGACAAGTATTAATTACTAACGATTATTACTGTTCCCAGTGAGCTTATCAGTAAGTTATCACAATATCACTATTTGAACAATCTTGTTTCGAGTAATAAAATGATATTAATTTAATATTTAATCATTATATTTTGCATTTAAATCATATTTCTACGAATAGCTTGATAAAAGTCAATACGACACTATAATTACTGTCCATTACGAATGAGCAATCTTTCTATGATAATTCATAATAAACAGTATAAATAATATATGTATGTACTATATTTTGTGTTTTTAGTTTCTTTGTGGGCTTATGCAATAACATTTCGTTTTTTTTTATTAATATTAAACAGTTGATTAGATTTCACTAAAATATGGATGAATCAACCATATTACTCACAACTCACAAACCTTTTTATAACTAATCAATTGTTATAGTAAATTATAATATTGTAATTATATAATATTTACATTTCATATTTGTCTTTTATGAACAATGCATGATTATATAAATAATAAACAATAATTGTATGATAAATTTTTAATACGTGATTTTGCGCTATTAATAAAAATATTAACCTTAGTAATATAATAATATGTTTAATAACTTATAATTAATATTAGTCATCCAAACCCCTTATGGTACCTACATCTACTTCTTTTTAGATTCTGAGCGGAGCAAGGAAGCTAGAGGTTTATTTTTTTTTATCATGTAAGCAACATTTCTACCAGAATGAGTGCTTAATTGATTTCAACATATTATATAGTAACTTATCTTTTATCAAATTGGATCAAGATGGTACTTTAAATTGATCATTTTTTGATTTTCTAAATAGTTTTTTTAACGCCACGGAGAAAACCACCTAAATACCCTATTCTTATGCAATTTGTTTTCTTACGATTTGTTTATCACCATATAGAAGCGAATACAATTTAAAAATAACCGCTAAAAAATGAAAATTAATGAATTTATATTTATTAAATTCACTATTGAACATAAACATAATTATTTATGAATCTAATTTCAAATTATTTAATATTATTTATTAAACATACAAATGTCTATATATAAATATTTATTGCTACATATAAATGCTGATTGTTACACTGATCCTCCGCTCAGAATCGTTTTTTTTATCGAATTCAATCATTTCATTCAAATCAAATACTGTAATAATACACTATCCTGTCCTAGGACCGAACGGACGATGGACAAACTTCAAACACCGCTGACATGCTCCACCCCACTGCACTTACCCGCTTTTTTATTCTTTCAGTTTCTGAATATAGTAGCAATTCGATTTCAGTCAAAAGTCATAATTTGTACATTTTTAATTTGTGTCTTAGTCATTGACGGCACTTAGTTTCGACCCCAACCAGTGTTATACGTCTGGAGGAGGCAAGACCGTATAATAATGGGAAAATTTCCCTTGCCCCACGCAGTTACCGACATACGATGTGAGAACGACTTGGGTATGTAACCAATGTTGTACACATTTATTCTTAGTATATTTTCATCGAATATAATTCATAGTAGGTATAAATTATATTATGTTTTAGAAACAAAAGTTACGTATGGCAGAAAGGCTACCATTGCGCAAGTAAGCAAGTATCTCTGCGTACTTTTTAATAAAAGCAAAGCTAATAATAATACATTATTTTACAGCTACTTGCTACGATGGTCCAGAGTTTATTACTAGTAAACGTTGGAATGGAGTTGGCAATGGCTACGGTCGTAATCGGTTCACTTTACAAAAATCCAAATGCTGAATTTTTAATAACTGATTCCGAGTCATCTTGGTACGGTAAGAACACAATACATCACAATCTAACTTAATACAATAAAACCTCTGAATACCGGACACTCTCTGTCACTGAAATTGTATCAGTATTTTCAGAGGGTTCAGTTTGGTGCATTTGTATAGTTTGTTCTCAAAAAATATCCGCTATTTAGAAGTGTTCGTTAGGGTAGGTTTCACTGTAATACCTAAGTACTAAATTTACGTAGTATAACGTTGGTTTACAATAACGAGTTACAGTTTTGCAGTGGCGGATTCAAACATTTATATTAGAGTGCACATATTAATTCTGACTACCCACCTACATTTTAAACACTATACCACTAC